>NC_059350.1:46877500-47177500 GCF_019703515.2 Myxocyprinus asiaticus | reverse complement strand
TTTCACCAATTTTAATCATCTTTTTGCCTACACTATACTTTATTAGGGGGCCAAGCATCGAAGGTGCTGGAACCCTATTGTATTTTTACTGATTTTCCATTTTTTCTTATTATTTTTCTGCCCTAAAAGTGTCTGGGCAGCAAAAACCGTAAGTCGTAGAGATCCCAAACTTGGCAGGATGGTCCCAAATCCCAACCGCTAGTCGGGTGCATAGACACATCTCCATCTGACTCTAGGTGGCGCTTTAATAAGGATTTTTACATTTTTGCTAATAACTCCATAACTGTAAGGGTAACTGCAACTGTAATAAGCTAATTCCTGTTTTTGCAAATAACTCCAGAACCATATAGGCTACAATAATTTGTCTTAGCTTCATCAAATCCTTCAGTGACCCCAAACCATATGGTCACATGGATTTCTATTTCCGCATGAAACTTTTCAACCACTTTTCGAACTCGTCCTAGGCCGTTTCCTTGATTTACACAAAATTTAGTAAACATCATCTATAGACCCTCCTGATAAAAAAAGTTATCATGTGGCCTGTAATGACTAACTGGCCTGTATCTTGTGAAAAAATCATAAATTTTTGATACTAGGGGGTGCTATAACTTAAGAAAATCCTATTTTTTCTACTGTGATTAAGGCAGTTAGGGCTGGAGTTAGTGTTAGGGTTCCACAGTATCTTTCCTGTCAAATCTGATTATTTCGGTAATCTCTCCACATGTGCTTGGACCCCGATGATTGCCACTTCCGGCTATATTTTTTAATGGTTTTGCAGTGTGTCAAATGGATTTGTAGTGTATAAGTAGTGATGCAATTAATATTCCATGTGGTTTTTAAATTAATAGAATTATTAAAAAAAAACTGTATACATAATAATTCTAGAAGAACTGAAAAGTTTTGTTACATACGCTACATATAAAACTTTACATTGACAAGGTCAGAAAGGGATTTCATCACACTAGTTAAATATTAACATGTATAATATAAAGTCTTAAAGCTATACTTTGGAAACAGTGTGCATTTTAACATTTATCGCGTTGCAAAGTCTTGCCCCATAGAACATTCTATTGTAAGTGTATTACTACAGTATACACACAATTTTCTGAATGATTTGTCAAAATAATTATCTAACTTGAAATGAACGCAAAGCAGTCCTTTAACTTTCATTAAGTCTGACAAACAAGAAAAAGCTAAACTTCATGATTTCTGCAGTTATGAAATCTTCAATGCTTTACGCTCAAGTTCTGATGAATATTCCGTCATTTGCAAAGGATAATTAGTTGTATCTTTGGGTCACCTGCTCACATAATCAAATGTTTCATTAAAGCAAATTGATCTCAATGCCGCTTAGTTTGCCCCCTTTGAAAACGACCCTGCAAAATAATAGTAATTACCTTCTCATCAATCTCACAAAGGCTGTTGACGATGTAAAACAACATCTCTATTAGTCAACGTTGAAAAAGCGCTTCACCCTTTAGATAATTACAATGGAGTACATCATGCAAATACACAATCTAACACCCTACAGCCGCCACAGAACAACATGCCTGTAACCTTAACCTGATGTAACGCAATGGATTAATTTGCTCTTTTACTGAGAGTCAGAGAGAGACAGCGAATGCAAGATCATGTTCGTCGTACAAAACAATTGCCTAATCAACTGTCTTTGTTGCTGATACTGTGCTAATACTGCGCTTCTCAGCTGGTTTTGTTTTAGGACAAAGATTTTACACTGGTCATGAAGTGGTGACCCAACACAGTACCAACATTATCGTTCAGCACCAAAATGTAATTTAACCCTTGTGCGACCTTCGGGACATTTTTGTCTTTTTCATTTTTCATTTTTTTGATCATTTTGGCTGTGTTAATTCCAACGGCATATATTTTTTGGGGAATTTTTATATTTCAACCTCAGTTCCTATAATACATCTATAATACACTGTGTACACAATATAGTTACACTCAGGACCTTCAGGACAAAAATGTCCCCATTGAAACCCATTAAAACTGCAATATTTGATCCCAGTGCCATAAAAGCATAAAATCATGAATTCTATGATATTATGCTTTCATTCCAGAGCCCTGGCTTCAAAATGTAATTTTTAAATATTTTCCACCAGATGGCGCCATTTTCCGTTTAGCCTATGGAGCAAATACATGCTTTTTTCCTATTTTCTACTTGCTGTATTATAGAGCACTGCAGGCCAATTGAATAAATTATGCAGCTAAAATTGTGTGGGTGTGTTGGTATGGATGTTAGAGTGTGTTTTGTATGTGAGCAATTTGTGCATTTGTGTGTGTAAAAAACAACAGTGGCATTATGAGTGAGTTTTTTTTTTATATTTCTTTTTATTTTATTTTTTTAAATCTGACACTGCACAGAAAATAATAACGCATAAAAAAATCAATGTTGTTGCTAATCATTGACATATCCCAGACTGTTATAATCCCCCCAAAAAATTCCCCTAAGCATTTAGTATTTGGAAAATAATGCTTTTTTTTTTTTAATAAAACACAACAGTGACATAATGTAAACAAACTGCATTTAAAGAGTGAAAATCCTGAAAATGAATGAATGTTTGGTAGTTATGATCAGGACTGATGTTGGTTAAAAAATTAACTAATTGAAAGTGGAAAATAACATTATTATATAATATCCTTATGGCAGTTTTGTGACGTGGATATTTGTGTCCTCTAAGGACCTCTGAGTTACTATTTTTTATTGATGCATATGGGTTAAGTCGACACTGAAATTTATTGAAATTACCATGAACTCCATAGGCCCAACAAAAGGTAAAATTATTAATGTGTTTGTTTTGTTTTTAAATGTCCCTTAAAGTTCAGTGGTTTCATGCTCTCGAAAGTCAATAATTCACAGCCCTTAATATTTTGCAGTTGAAATTAGTGTGGGTCATATTTTCATGTGTAATTCTGTTCATGGTTTGCGAGCATCTGTCTAATTTGACGAGCTTCTATCAAAGGATAGACAAATTTGCAACAAAATACCAAGAATAGCCTTTGACATCAACAACAAACAATATGGGAAGCAGTGTTGAGTAAGTTACAAAAAAAAAGGTAATCCATGAAAAATTCGTAAGTACATAACTAAAGTTGTAATCAGATTAATTAACTGATTACTTCATCGGTAAAGTAATCACATTAGTAATGACTTGTTACTTTCTAAAACACTTTATACAGAAAAGTTTGTTTTTCTCGCTTAACAAATTAAAAATAGTCTATATTTCCTTCTCGTTCATTGAATTCATAATGTAAATCTACTCATCATCAATATTATTTTAGCAATATGTGTAACCCAAGTTATGGACTTTAAAGTAATAACCTTAATAAAAAAGTCAGTGACTTTACTATGATTACAAGAATTTAAAATGTAATATATTACATGACTTTTTTGACTAAAAGTAATTACATTACAATAGCTAATTATTTTGTAATTAGGCCCGATCCACACAACACTACTCCAGCCAATCAGCAACAGGGGGTGGTTCTTGCGCATGCACAGGATGGGGGGTGGGGGCAGAGCGAGAGGGAAAGTCATTAGAAGAGGGATGGCAAATCTGGCTGATGCGAACTTTCTAAACTCCAAGGAGGACAAATGGCTGAGAAACAGACCAAGAGAAAAAGGTCAGACAAATATAAACTAAAAAAGAAGGATTATGATAAGTTGAGGGCTAGGAGCCGCATCAACATCGGCGAGGCTTATCAATTTTGCAGAGACCTCCAAGAGGTAAAAGGAATTAATTTGCATGCTTGAATTTTGGGGGCAGAGCTTCCAAAGGAGCACTGAAGTGTGTTTGATTTGGCAGTTGAGTTCGAATATAAACAGTGTTTCTCAGGAATCACTAAGTGCACCATTAAGTCCTCTTTGCAACCTGAACTTCATCAGAATGCCAATTTGTGACACCAGCGCTGAACAGAAACAGAACACAGGTGTCTCGAGATGCGTTAATACTGTAAATATTGAAATTATTTTTAAGTTAACAGTGTCTAAAAAAATGCAACAGTCCTGCGCAGTACACTGAAAAAATGAGTTGTGGCACAATGATCAAAGACGTCCATGCAGTGCGTGTTTACATGGCCTCAACTCACGTGTGAACAGCCCGTAACTCGCCCTATAGCCTACTTGAAAAACTGACCTGAACCTGGCCCAAAACCTGTAGGTTTGTCGGACTCAGATCGGGTTGAAGACCTCTAAACACGTGCAGAATAACTGAATTGTGATTCTGGTATTTGAATACCATGCACATCCCTATTAAAAACGCACAATTTTGGATCGGTTCACAATTAAAAAGTACATACTGTATTACTGGCCATGTAAGACATTGCTCCAAACCTTTCTTCTGTCAATTTGAAAAATCCAACCAAATCTGGCAAGCATCCTGTAGCGCATAAAAGTGAATGTAGTCACATGACATGTCATGGGGGGCCTCCATGGTGTACCGGCCCATGGGCCTCTCAGTTCTTAACCTGTCCTTGTCTGTGACCATGTTTTATTCGTGACCCATTCATTTTAGGCCAGGTCCACACTAACCTGTTTGAGTTTGAAACCTCTATTTTCCTTTAAACCTAACCCTAACATAACCCTAACCCTTACTAAACTATATATATATATATATATATATATATATATATATATATATATATATATATATATATATATATATATATAACGAACATAGCACACAGCAAATATATACAAAATATATTATATATATTTGCTGTGTGCTATGTTCGGAATGTGTACCTATTACTGCATACTACAATATATACTTTACATTGACTACTGTATAATTTTACTTCATTGTGTGATTGTTTTTTTTTTTTTTTTTTTTTTTTTTGTATTTGAAACAGTATGCAATAAATATTGCAATATTCAGTAAACCTTTCAAAGAAGTATAAATATGTGTAAAAGATGCACAACATCTCATCCAGTCTTCATGGCCATCTCTGGTAGCCATAGAATAATGCGATGTTCGGAATAGAATACTATTGTACCACTTACTGCACACTTTATAGTATGTAGAGTACAGTACATTTCTTGTACTATTTTACAGCACTGTTTATAAGTATGTAAAACAGTCTGCAATATGGAACAATAAACATTTCCAACAATAATATGCTATAATGTTGAATGTTTAATTCCGCGAGTGGCATCCGCTTAACATGACGAAAAGTATACATGGTTATTTAGCATTTTTGATAAAGTAATATTAACATCTTACCTCATGTGCAATCAAGTTATGAGTCAAGAAAAAGTTGATATTACTTCCAAAATTAGTTTATATGAACAAACTGCAGTACTTGATATACATTTCCATACAGAGCCTAAATCAATAATTGCAAATGAATCATGTAGTGCAGGTATGTGGACTGTTCTCATTACGAGTCCCCTGTCTCTCACTCCAGATTCGCTGCAGTCGAGTGACCCATGATTACCCCTTCATTTATTTAAGTGATAACATGCCCCGAGCACTTCTGTGTGGCGCAGACAGACCTTTATTATTTTAAAAAAGGGAGTCAAGGACAAGCCCAGATTCTGACAGAGTCACTGTTAAAAGTAATTGTTCCAAGAGACACTCTGGTCAATGTGTTCATATTACAAATGCTGACTTGATTCTGAATGACTGCGGCTGAGAATAAAACACTACACATGCATCTAAACAAACATTTCTGTCCAGCACATTGCAAGCGCAATTTACCATTGTTCATATTTAGGGGCAGATTCACTAAGAATAAAATGCCCCCGCTAAAAGTGATGTTTTTTTGGCATGTGCTAACTGCACTCGTTTAGTGCCCGATTGACTAAAGGAATTGCAGATCATGCAATGGTGCAAAAATCGCGTGTGCCCACAAAATCGCAATTTGCATGCACAATTCTGATCTTGCTGTCCGATTCCGAGCGCAATGTAGCTGAGGATGCAGCAGACCACCGTATTTGACCCACCCTGAGACCGAATAGGATCACTTTGATCCAGACACCTGGATCATCTCTTAAACACGCAGAAGGTGCGCTTGACGACACCGCGCATCTGGATATATGCCAGGTTATTACGCTCTTCAACATAATTTGATGAGTATTTGATTAATTTCTGCTGAAATGGTCGGTTGAAAATGTTCACAAACATCTCTTTTAAATAAAATTCATTTTACCGGCTAGTTTCATTTGGCGGTAATAACGCGATGCAAATTGCGCAAGGAAAATTGCACGGATTGTGAATGAAGCACAATCTTTAATGAGCCTAATTTAAATAGAATGAGGCGTGTTTGCGCAGAAAGGAATGACAATGACTTCATTTAATTATTGAAGATGCAGCGCAATTTCAACGCTGACTGCACCCGCTAAACGTGATTGCAGGTGGTTAGTGAATAAGACGCAGGTATTTGCAGGTATCTGAAATGCCATGCAGAAAAGTGCCGCAACTGTTCGGTGAATCTGCCCCTTAATGTGCATTCTTGCGTAAATGACTAAACCAGATTTTAAACTTGTTTTAACAGACAGTGAGATTTAATGTCAATTTATATAATTTTTTATTTGTGTTATATTACCCTGGCATTATTATTATTATTTTTTTTTTTATTATTTTTTTTTTTTTTTTGCCTCTTTCCAAAAGGCATGGACACGTAATAGTGTATTTTTATCTTTTGCTGTTGGAGAAAATGGGAATGCAATTTTTTATTTTTTATTTTTTGTGGTCTCCCAGTCACCGCCATAGAAGTTTACCTGCTCTAGTTTACTTGCACGTTCCAAACCAAGAAATAGGAATATGGTCCATTCTGGTAACTAGCTATAAATATTTTGACAGTTTAACTAACTTTCAAATTAATATGAAACAAAAAAATAACCCTTTTTATTTTATTAATACACATTTGTTGGCGTACTGTGAATGATTAAAAAATATATGTTATTTCAAAGAGAGCATACATTACTATATTATATTGTAATATTATATTGTATTAATGATGTATTTCCCTCAGAAATACATCACATTACAAGAGTTATTTTTATGTAAATAATTGCACTGCATTCACTGAATTAACCTGACAGACCTAGTATATATATATATATATATATATATATATATATATATATATGCAAAATTGGTACTATTTACATTTATTTACATTGATATGTAGAACAAAGTCTAAAACAGTACTGTGTCTTTAAGAACAGCGGCAGCCCAGCGAGCACCTCAAAGAAGTGTTTTGGTTGAGAGCACATTGACGAGAGTCGAACAGTTTCTTTACCATATCCACGCTATGTATGATTAGAATTAAATGTTTCTATATTTGTTGTTTTTGGTCAACAACTGACTGTAGAGAATATTTTATCAGCCAGTGGCTAATCACAGAAATTTCTAGTTGCATAGCACAAAATTTGGTTGCATATGCGTGTGATTTACTCATAGACTGAAAGACCAATCACTGAATTTTAAAAAATCGGAAGAAGATTGCGATTAATCGTAAAATCAATATTTTTACCCAGCCCTATTGCCATTGCATCACGTTGACTATAACTCGCACAACAAAATTCTCTTCAAACTGTATACTGATATTTTACACCAATTTCCACTTTAGCAACATTGAGAATGCAAAGCTTACTTTGCTTAATAAAGCCTGCTAACGTGGCTTTTCCAATGCAAGACTGGGCTGCAATGCCACCAGTTGTTCTTAGTCCAGTTGTAAGAGTATTGTGGGAATATTATGCACAGAAAAATATACTGACATTAATATTAAAATACGTATGTCCCTCATCATTCACAGTAGGCTTTTATTTATTCAGCTAGCCACTCCCTGTAGAGGAATAAATAGCTAGGCATATTTTAATGTATTTCACTTAAATGACCTACATCATTGAGGGGAAAATCATGAATGATGGTGGAACGCTAAATTATGTATCAGCTGCTACATTAAGATTTACTTCTATGTTATGTGTAATTTAGCCATTCTAGTCTGACAATCTCTCTCTCTTCTCTTGGCCATGAACTCTTTCAGTAACATGAAAAGGGCAGAATGAATGAAATACTGAATTATGAAAATACACTTGGCTGAAACAGAAACTAGTAAGCACCAGGTCAAACAACATGACGGCCATGCTAAAACATATATGAGGATTCTTTGCCGAATTGGTGTTCAAATCCAGTCAACTACGCAATGGCTGCAACATTATCAACCTTGCGGACAGTTTTTCTGTATGTCAAAGTTCAATAAATGATAATTTTTAAGTATTAAGTCATGTCTTTAATAATGAAAAAATGTGGGCTCCAAAGTCAGATGTGTACTGGAAAAAATAAAAATGAAAAATTTGTTTTCAGTATTTTTGTCTTGTTTTCCTGTAAAAATATCTAAACATTCTTAAAACTAAATATATTTACTTATAAAGCAAAATTATATTAAAAAAAATATTTTCAAAGAAATCTAACCAAATTTTATAGCATTTATGTTTATTAAAAAAAAAAAAAAAAAAGGAACTTTGATTCAAAGGTAAAACAAGTTTATTTTTCTTACCCCATTGGCAAATATTTTTTTCTTGTTATAAGCATGAACCCCACACAATTTTGTGCTCTTATCCAATTTTTGTGAGAGTGCTAATTCTAGATGCAATTTTTGTGCCAGTGCAAAGCACAAGTGGCCGTGGGTGGGAGTGTTTGCGCTATCTGTGGGTGTATGTGCGCAAACTGTGATTATATTGTATGTTAATGGAGTGAATGAAAGCACAAATTGCTATTTTCCCGAGAAATAAGTAATTGCGCTACGACATTTGAGAAGCATGTTTAATCTCATCGCAAAGTCTAAAGTTAGTTTAATTTGCAGTTTGGAGATTCCACCAGCAGGTGGTAATTAAGTTCTGGTCCAATCTCTAAAAATATAGTGGAATATCAAATAATGTCCCTGACAATCACTGTTGTAGCCGTTTTATGAATCAAAAATATATGAGATTTTTTGTTAAGCTTCTAGAGGTCAGGGATTATTTTGTTTTTCAATTACTATTACTAAGTTATATTTACAATTTTATTCATGATCTAATTTGTATTGGTATTTTTCCACCTGTTGTCGTAGAGTAAAATGTTTGGATTTTGTATGATTTTTTTTTACCACTTTGTTATTTCGATTATATTTTAGTTTAGTTTAAATTGCAATTTGAATTTAGAAATATTTTTTTGTGTTTCAATAAATTTATTTGATTTTTCAAAATCAATCTGTGAATTGAAGTGCGCTCTGATCCAATCACTGTTACCATGATTTGGTGTTTCAGAAGATGAAAATGATATAAAATACTTACATTCTATATAATTAAATGGAGATCCAAGACCTGACAAGAACCACATTTTCCATGCGTATAAAAGGAGCGTGTCACTGTCATGGAAATATGCTTGACATTCAACAAGGACACAGTTAATACACAAAAGAACATAAATCCATATTTCTATTCTTCTAATTGACTGCATACAGTCCATTTACACTACCAACTTCTTATGAATGTGCTGTCTTTGTTTATATCACTGCGCTTGGCAGGTAATGGACTATATAATAGGATGCAGATGGTGAAATAATCAGAGAAGAACCTCAGAATTAAATTGTACAAGCCAATTAGCGCTCTGCACGCAATTTCACTGAACCCACTTGCGCATAAACTTAGCGCATGCTTGCACGAAAATATTAAAACTCCATGGCCATGCATATTGACTTTGCCCGTATGACTTAAAGCATAGTGCTGCACTTAGCACTCTTAAAATAGGGCCCCTTATGTCATTTTTGCTTCTCAAGTAATTCTTTCCTGTTTTAAGTAAGTTCAAATATTTTCACTGGTGGCAAAAAGACAGAAAATATTTTTTTTTTCCCCTGTGTGGGATATTCCTATTTGATATCTCTGACTTCTCTCCATGTAGTCAAAATTCCTGACATTCATTATATGATGTTTAAGGAAATGCTACTGTTAGCTTTGCACTCTCTTGTTACCTAAATTGTGATAAATAATGCTACCATTGTTTCTGTAGGTGTATGATTACCATGCTGGAAGACCAGCTTAATCCAGCCTAAGGTGGTTTGCTGGTCTTAGCTGCTTTAACCCCTTACACTCTGGTGAATTTTTGAGCTGCCGCCAGCAATTTTTCACACTCAAATTTAAAAGCTCACCATTCACACATACTGTGGACTAATTGCAACAAAAAAAAAACAAAATGGTCTAATTTTTTCAGAGAACCTCCCAAATAAATAAAAAAGACTCCAATTATTCATAAATAACATTGTATGTGTTTATAATCTTATGACAAACAGAAAGTGAAAATAAATTTATTTATTTATTTATTTATTTTTTGCTGGCCTGTTCACTCAACCTCACTTTGAAAAGTCTAATTTTATTCCACTAGAAGGCAGGAAGCACTAACAAAAATAATAATAATAATTCTCTATCACATTCCATCACAATAAACAGATCTGAAATGTAGATGGCACTCTAATGCATTTTAGCCCTCACAGATGTGCTCGTCCATAGACATTCAGTCTAATTTTTATTTCAAGCACCACCCTCATTGTTTGATTGAATATCTCGGCCTCTGATCTATGTGCTCAGTCTATGTGTCATTAGAAAGATGAGATCTTCCTCTTTGTGATAATATATAACATTTGATCATCATCATTTTCTGGTGATTTGTGTAATATGCTTTTCCTGCTGGATGGCATATTTTGTTCTGAATATCTAACATCTAAGATATAACATTAGATCATTCAGCCAAGAAAGCTCTTTTTTTCTGTAAAAGCATATATAACTTTTTTGGCTACTTGGAGCTTACAGCATTAGTTATTGGAGCATAAAGAGATGTTTGCATTTGATGACTTACAGAAATCATATTTCACTTTGAGATTCTTTTGAAAATCTTTTGAACTGTGGTATGAGGGCAACAAAATTAACTGTGAAGTCACATTTCTGAGAATGAGAGCTTTCATTTGGTGTATGACTTGTCCATTTAGGTGCTTTTACATCTGGAGGGCGCTAATTTTCAACACAAATGTTTGAGGCATTATTTGTTCTTTCAAGTATCATAAATGTAGAAGTGATTTTTATCTCTGAAAAGTTCAGATTCTAAGCTTTCAAATGATACATCATTTGCCTGACTTATGTATATGGAGACTTTTTTCGCAATATAGTGCCCCCCTTTGGATCTGCCGGCTGGTCCATAGAGTTTAAGGGGTTTTAAGCTGGTTTAAGATTAAAATCCCTCTAAAACCATCATACCAGATGAGCTTGACCAGTGGAAACAAGCCAGTTAAGACCAGCAAACTACCTTAAACTGATTGTTCAAAAGTTGTTTTTCAACAGAGTCATTAAATGAACCAGGTTTAAATATCATGTACAAACATACAATGTTGAAACTTTGACTTATAAATGCATTTTATTTGCTTAAAAGTGAATGTTTACCATTAACTGTGTATTGTGGAGTTGTGGATTTCTGAACAAGTTGAAAAATCAGTCTTCATGTTATTGTATTTTAAGTTCGAAATTCCAACTCTACGAGTTAAATGAAACGCAGCATAACCTCAAATTAAACAGAAAGAGGGACTCTAAGCCGCAAATTGCTATAGCTCCATTGGTCCACTGTACTATGTCAGAAAAGAGTCGATTCATTCTATAAGAGGCTGTTTTTTTTATACGTTTAAGTATCAAAGACTTGGTTTGAACTGTCTCCGTTGGTCACGGTATTTATTTATTTTTTATTTTTTTTCATTTAATTTAGTTCAACACAATTAAATTTGATAGTATTTTGTTATGAAATTTAAATGTGTACATTTTAAAAATAGACTAAAATATATTTTTGAGTGTATTGTTAGCATACAGCGATACTTAACATACAATATTTTTCCTGTTAATAATGTTATGAAGTAGCATTATAAACAGTAGAGAAAAACACAGTTTGCGACTAAAGAAATTTACCTAAATGTATGTAAGCTGGTATTTTCATATTGTGGTTGTACTATACTTTAATGATGGCAATTTCATGGTACTTTGATATATATACTATGGTTCTGCTTGATTTCCATATTTATATAGCACTATATTTTAAGGTCTAGTTAAATATTAGCATCATAAATGTTTCAAAAAGAATATATAGTTATGTTTTAGCATGGTATAATGTATTATGTTAATACCATGGTACTCCTTTTGTAAGGATCAATTTACAATGAAAGGTAAAGATGATGTTTATTACACTAACAAACTAAAAAACACCATAGTGTTACAATCTTTCATTCGGACATGATACCATTGTGTCATTATGGCTTTTTGGACATATACTATTGTAATACCATTTATTCTTTGACTTACCTTAGAATACCATGTTATTAGCAGGCAGTACCATGGTATATATCAGCATACAATGGTATTAATTTTACCAACTGAAGTCGTCATCTACCATGGCAATATCACAGTACTTTTTCATAAAGAAAATCACTGAATACATAAAACTTTGAAAATAAAAAGAAAATCAAAAACAAAAAAAAAGTGTATTGCTACCTTAAGTCAAAAATCAAAGTGATACCAAGTTCATTGCACTTTTATGACCATTTTGTTTCCAGACATTTTTTTTAATATATATATATATATATATATATATATATATATATATATATATATATATATATATATATATATATATATATATTTATTTTTTATTTATTTTTATTTTATTTATTTTTTTTCATTTTAATGGATGAAAACAAAGATGACATTATGTCAATGATGAAAACATTGTTTGCATTGAATGATATAATTCCTCACCACAATTTAATCCATTACTAACATGCAGCTTTACACTGGAAAGGGAAATTCATCCCACTCGGGCTGTCTATGTATAATTTATCATTACACATTCCCTGCAATTCACACTCCACTTCAAACCACAACTAACCCCGTGGCCATACCGCCTATAATAACCTCATAAAATGTCTTTGTTCATCTCACACTGTCTGTTGGCAGGAAAAATCCAATGGCGGTCATTTAGTCTGTGTACTGAAGCTCTGTGGTTGCTGAAGGACAATGCTGCATGTGAAATTTCCGAGACTGTGGTTATCGATCCGCACATCAGAATCAGTCACCTAATAGAGTGATTGATGGATAAAAATGGCCTGTTGTTCCACATAACTCTGGTGCAATTTTGGGCTGCCGTCTGCAATTTTTCCCATTCAAATTTAAAATCTCACCATTCACACATACTGTGCACTAATTGGTCTCATTTTTCAGAAATCCACCCAAATAATAATAATAAAAAAGACTCCAATTATTCATAAATAATATTGCATGTTTTTATGATCTTATGATAAACAAAAAGTGTTTAAAAAAAAAAAAAATGTTTTTTTTTTTTTTCTTTTTTTTTTTTGTCCTAACTTTGTAAACATGTAATTCTGGTTCTGTTCATTCTACCTCACTTTCTTTAGTCAATTTTATTCCACTAGATGGCAGCAAGCACTAGAAAAAAAGTTTTTTTCTCTATCACAATCCATCACAATATACAGATCTGAAATGTAGATGGCGCTCTAACGCATTTTATCCCTCACAGATGTGCTCATCCATAGACATTGTCTAATTTTCAGTTCATGCACCATTCTCATTATTTCACTGAATATCTCGGCCTCTGAGTGGACTAGAAACTCAATCTAGGTGTCATTAGAAAGTAGAGATTCTTCCCTTTGTGTCGATATGTAACATTTTATGATCAATAGTTGGCAACATATTTTTCTTAATTTGTTTAAATGCTTTTCCTTCTGGATGGCATATGTGTTCTGAACATCTAAGATATAACATTAGATTATTCAGCCAAGCAATCTCACAGACAAGTAAACAGTTGCTCATTTTTTAGAAAACTTTCTAAGGTAAAAGCAGATATAAAATCTTTAGCTATTTGGGGTTTACAGCAGCAGTTATTGGAGCATAAAAGAGACTTTAGTATGTGATGACTTACAGAAATCATATTTCACTTTGTGATAATTTTGAAAATCTTTCGAACTGTGTTATTAGGGCAAACATTAACTGTATAGTCTTGATTGCATTTGATATATGACTTGTCCATTTTGGTGCTATGTCAGTGATGTTTTTTTTTTTATATAAACATTTCTACCCCATTACCTCTGGAGGGTGCTCATTTTCAATGCAAATTGTTTTATTTTAAGTATATGCAGAAGTGATGGTTATCTCAAATGCCTGATTTATGTATATGGACACTTTAACATTTTAAGCGTAAACATTTTTCGCGATACAGCGCCCCCCTATGGACCCGCCGGTGGAGTTTAATGGTACAAAAACATAGACAAATGCAAGCTGAGGGTTTCAGCAAACAGAGTGTGCAAACTGCATAACAAAATTTTCTTAAGTATTTCTGCCTTATTTTCGAGTAGAAGTTCCTAAACATCCTAAAACAACATATATGTACTTGAGATGCAAAACTGTATACAATACTAAAGGTAGAGAGTCAAATTTGTAACAGCGCTACAAACACTGCAACCGAAGTCAAGATTTTCAGAAAAAAATTACTTACATTTCAGGTATGTCTTGGAATATGATGCACAAATCGCATGGACTACATTTATGACACGTTTGGGTCATTGTAAGCTTTAAAATGAGTCACTGGCCATTGTCATTGTATTGAAAATACCATTTTTTTATTTATATTTTAAATATCTTTATTTTTTCACACATAAGAAAGCATTGACAAATTACGAAAAATAAAAATCACTCAAAATATATTCTTTGAAAAAAGTCTCAATATCTTATATAATCTTGCTTCAAGTTTATTTAATTTTAAGAATTTTAAGACATTTTATTAGAAAACAAGATTTTTTTTTATTTATTTATTTTTTTTATTTATTTTTTTTGTACAGCTGTCATTGTCACCATTATTTGTTTAGTATTTTTAGTTCTTTTTCTCGCTGAAAGGACTATATTTTTTTTTCTATTAATCTATATTTCAATATTTGGCTTGACAAATGGCCCATGCAGTGATCGATCTGAGAGGTTTGTATTCTAGCAGTCCAACACTAACAAGAATCAATGACATTAGACTTCAGCTCTGAAATAACATTATGGAGACGTCTCAACAGTGTTGTCCCATTTAACACTCACTACCTGCAGCCATCCTGAAATGGGCTAAAAACATATTTCAGAGCAGCAATGAGCCAAAAATATGTGCAGAATAGTTTTTAACATTACTGTGTATTCTTTTAGTTGGGCAAATTTTCTGGGTCACATTTTACCCCAGAATTAAAAGAAATCAAATACAACATTAGATTTAGCATAAAGACAATTAATGGCGTTCATAAGAACATGCATTTTTTATGACATTATTTTCATGACAATTAAGCACCCACACATTCCCCAGATTGTTTACTTCTGAGTTTTTTGTAATTAATTTTAATTGACTCTCATTAAGGTAATATTTTACTATATACTGTATATATATATATATATATATATATATATATATATATATATATATATATATATATATATATATATATATATATGTAATAAAAATAAAGCATACACAAAGTATAAACATAAAAAATTTACTTATTAGTCACAAACAATAATTCCACAAAGCAAAATAAAGTAAATAAATACATAAAATAAAAATAAAAAAATAAAAAAACAATGGTCCTTAAAATTATTAATTGTCTGTTAACAAAATATATATATTTCTTTCTTTCTTTCTTTTGAGTTTGGGGTTAAATATGACCAGGTTTTGTGAGATTCACCCGGTTATGTGTTACAATGTATCATATCTCCTAACTGTTTCATATTGCTAAATATTATACCACAAGTTTCCTTAGAAACAAGCCAATAGTTATACATTAATGATACCAATATAGCCTTCCAATTTACTGAATCTTCATATAAATACCAGTGCTTAAAATGTTCCCGTTATCAAGCGTTTGCTGCAAGTGTTTATCCCATGTGGTGTTGTGAATTTAACTCATGCTGCATGATAATTTGAATCTCAGGAGAGGATTCAGCTGGTGTATAATGTAACAACTGGGTATTTATGTATCATAATTTAATGCAATGCAAGGCTCAATATGCATTGTTCCAAACTTTATGGGACCACAAACAGCAGTGCTTTTTAAATACAGCTTTATAAACAAGCTTGTCCAACTGATCTCCTGTCATTTTCACTACAGCAACAGCTCAGCAAGCTTGGATTGATACAATACAAACTATGCACACTAATCACACCTAGAGTTATTGCATGCAAATGTGCAAGAAAACATCTTAGCACCCCAGGCAACAAATATCATTCTAGGCACACTTGTGAGAATTTACATCCAGAAATCAATACAATCAACTTCTCTGTACCCAGTTAAGTAAAACTAAAAATGAATAACTCTGAATGAATGTAAGTGTATGTGCAGATGTACTTTAAATCAAAACCACAATCGGATTTAGATCTGTGGAATTTGGAGTTCAAGGCAATACCTTGAACTCTTCATCATGTTCCTCAAACTATTCCTGAACAACGTGTGGAGTGTGGTGGGGCGCATTTTGCTGCTGATAGAGGCCACTGCCATCAGGGAGTACCATTGCCATGAAGGGGTGTACCTGGTCTGCAACGATGTTTAGGTCGGTGGCACATTTCAAATTGACATCCACATGAAAGGCTGGACCCAGGATTTCCCAGCAGAACATTGCCTGGAGCATCGAACCATCTTCCTACGGTGCATCCTGTTGCCATCACTTCCCCAGGTAAATGGCCATCCATGTGATGTAAAACAAATGGGACTCATCGGACCAGCCATCCTTCTTCCACTGCTCCAAGGTCCAGTTCCAATGCTCGCGTGCCCATTGTAGAAGCTTTCGGCGGGGGACAGGGGTCAGCCCCATACACAGCAGGGTGCAATGCAATGTGTGTTGTGACACATTCCTTTCATAACCATCATTAACATTTTCTGTGACTTGTGCCACAGTAGACCTTCTGTCGGTTCGGACCAGATGGGATAGCCTTCGTTGCCCTCACACATCGATGAGCCTTGGGTGCAAAACACCCTGTTGCAGGTTTGTGGTTTGTCCCTCCTCGGACCACTGTCGTTAGGCACTCACCACTGATCAGAAGCACCCCACAAGCCTTGCCATTTCAGAGATGCTTTGACCCAGTCGTCTAGCCATAAAAATTTGGCCCTTGTCAAAGTCGCTCAGGTCTTTTCTCATGCCAATTTCTCCTGCATTAAGATCTTTGACTACGAGAATTGACTGTTCTTTTACCATCTAATCTACCCAGACCTCAACATTTGGCCTTGTTAGGAGATGATCAACAATATTTGTTTTACTTGTGAGTGGTCATAATGTTTTGGCTCATAGGTGTGTATATGTTTATATATATATATATATATATATATATATATATATATATATATATATATATATATTATAATATTTTAATGTATTTGAAGTAAGAAACATTTATATAATTTATTTATTTTAATTCAAATATATCTTATTTCTTTTTTTTATTTTGTCTATATCTGTGCAGATGTACTTTATATGAAGACATTCAAATGACTAAAATTAAAAATATAGATGCAGAATTTTGCACTCAACACTGTTAAAAAATGGTAACTTGCAATTGTTACCTTAACAATCAATTTCTACTTGATCTAACTTTAAAAATAAGTTTTTCTGGTGTAATCTAATATAATCGGGTTGATTTAGTCACATTAAATAATATTTTTTGACTTGAATAAATTGGATGTTACCAAATGAAGCACATTTTGTAGGTTATCTGACAAAACATTTTTACATTGTACAAAGAGGGAAAGAAAAAAAAAATAAAAAATAAAAATGCTTCAGGATTTCAATACAACAGCCAGTGCTATTTAAAAAAAAATGTCTTGGTTGCTCAAATGTAGTTGTTCAAATCACTAACCCTAAGAATGATTAATCATAATAGTGATGTTTTATGAGCATGTCAATCTTAACACTTGAGAAAAATGACTATGTATGATCTTCTTGAGTTTTTCTAGGTATTATTACAGCAATAACAACTTGTAGACTTGCACTATTTCAATATTAAACAATAACTCAAGAACTTACGGTAACTGCATAAATGGACTGTTCATAGCTTTGCTCTTTCGAAAATTCCAATAAGCTTTCTGCAGCTATAAACTATAATCCCAGAACCAGGAATAACGTTCATTTCTGCAAATTTGATTATGCACCTCACAAAGATAATTATACTGTTTCAACGGATTTATTTGCGTCACCCTCTAGTCCTTTATTGCCTCTTTGCACTAGATTCGCTCTTTTAAGCCCATTAAGACCATTCCGAATCAATTTTCTCCATTTCACCTATCACTGTGAGATACAGTGAAATTAGGCCCGACTCCATTCAGGCATAATTAGGATGAATAATTAATACGAATGTTCAGGGTGACCTTTCTATGGCTCAGTCGGTGTTACTTTAACATGAAAAATGCATTTTAAATACTAAAGACAGCCACATTCACCATGTCTTGTTACAATTCTTGCAGAGAAAGCGTACGGGTGATCATATTTTAGCACTTTTAACTTCTAGAGACTCATTAATATAATGTTTAATTAAGAACAAACTTTAGTTGGAAGTCTTGCAACACTTTCTTTGTTAAACACCAGGTCACAGCATTGACACGTTATTAAACTGCTTTACGAATGTGCGGCTTTTACAAAGATTTAACAGACCAAGGTCACTCAAAGTTGTTGTTTTTTTTTTTTTTTTTTTTTTTTTTTCTCATGTTAAACTGAGGATAATTACTGGTTCAACTGTATATAAGGTGGCTTTAACTGCTATGTACTAACACTAATACACTTATAATACAATGTAATTATTTTGCTACAACATGTTGTTCTACAAAATTCTCACAAGATTCACATTTGCAGCTACCTACAGGGTTAGGTTCAGGGTTAGGGGTAAAGGTTAGGTTTAGGGGTAAGGTTAAGCGTAAGTGTTTGGTTTAGGGGTTAGGATAAGGGTTAGGTTTAAAGTTAGGGGTAAGGGTAAGGGTTAGGTTTAGGGTTAGGTTTAGAGGATAGGGTAAGGGTTAGGGGTTAGGGTTAGGGGTAAGGTTTAGGGGTTAGGGTAAGGGTTAGGTTTAGAGGATAGGGTAAGGGTTAGGGTTTAGAGGTTAGGGTAAGGGTTAGGTTTAGAGGATAGGGTAAGGATTAGGTTTAAATTTAAGTTTAGGTTTCAAGGATAGTGTAAGGATTAGGTTTAGAGGATAGGGTAAGTGTTAGGTTTAGAGGTTATTGTAAAGGTTAGGTTTAGAGGATAGGGTAAGGACTAGGTTTAAGTTTAAGTTTAGGTTAAGAGGATAGGGTAAGGGTTAGGTTTAGAGGATAGGGTAAGGATTAGGTTTAGGGTTAAGGGTAAAGGTTAGGTTTAAGGTTAGGTTTAGAGGATAGGGTAAGGGTTAGGGTTTAGTGATAGGGGTAAGGTTAGCAGTGTAACTACAGGTGTAATAAAATGCAGATACTTTAAATGTAAGTACAATGCAACAACATGTATTTACATAATTACTACTTTGTATCAAATGATTATGTACATAGTAGTTAAAGACACCTAATATAAACTGGGTCCTAATTATTAATTACATGTTGCTAATGTTTTCACAAGTCAATAATTATAGGTGTTTGCGAAGGCAAGCATCACTATTATGATTGATCATTCTTTGTGTTCTGAGACTTTAGCCAAAAAGGAAAGTCGTTTCAGAGGCAGAACAAGTTTTTACATGATGAATCATGCACAATATGACCAGGATCATGTATTAAAAAAGTGTCCATTTTAAACGTTCAGCCTGAAAGTCAAACGGGTTTAAGAGTGAGCCGCTTGACAACAAAACTGAATATACCAATGAGTATCTGATATCGAAGTCCTAAATATAGAACCTCAAAATTGTAATAAACAGACTGTCATCAAACTCAGGAGTGGAGGACAGACAGGGCGAGAAAATCATTGCAGCTCGTGTCGTAATCATCAGAGACAAACAGGCCCGCTGACAGTTGCCGGCTGTATTTAGGCCTCCTGCAAACAGGCTCAACTTGCGCTAATTAAATTGGAGTGACACGCGATATGAGGCTCATTATGTAGTGTTTTCCCTTATGGACGTCAGAGCGTGTGTGGGTGGGTATATGATCACTGTCTGTCCCTAGGAATCCAGAATCCAAATATCATATCAAAAAGGCATGTCACGATGCCGTACTAAAGGCAGAGCATCAAACTTTGTGGGTTTCATTTTGCTATGATGTGAATATTGAAGGTGAAACTTTGGCCTTCTCTAGCCGGTGTGATATTTAAAAACAGGCACTTGAAATGTCTAAATGCCCCATGACTTAGTTAAGTGTGAGTCCTTGTTCACTAATTGCTTGCTGGAATGGTATGATATCGCTTACAGACTCATTAAGAGTAAAGACGCAGACTGTTGGAGGTTGCCACAGAGTTAGGACATGCTTTTGTTGTTGTTGTTGTTGTTGTTGTTTGTGTGCAGCCAGTGATTCATTACCTAAAGAAAAGATGACAACTGTCTGAATTCAATACTTGCCAATTATACAGATTGTGTTTATCTTGATGCAGATGCCATTGTGTGTAGGTACTGTATATAAGCAGTACGGAGGGGTTTTTCCAAATTACACTCTCTGAATAGAAGCTGGTTAGTTGAGAACTGATCGTGTAATGGCCAAAAGGTTGATGGTGTGATATGCAAAAGAGGGATTTAAATTAGTCTTGGTGTGTCATGCAAAGAAGTGTTTGAGCTGTGGTTTCTGATTCAGCCGAAGGCTTTTACATCAAGAAACAAAATAGACCGTTTAAGGGCCGTCTGATGCATATCTCATACACAAATGCCAAGGAGTTTCGTGAAACTGTGCGAGTTTAAAGGATTAGTTCCCTCAAAAAGTCATCATTTACTAATGTAATTCCAAACCCGTCTGACTTTCTTTCTTCCGTGAAACATAAGAATATTGATTCCGTCCTGGCTGCTCTTTTCCATACAATGAAAATGAATGAGGACTGGGGCTGTTGCGCTCCAAAAACGACAAATCAAGCACCAAAAATGTATTATAAAAGAACTATTTTGCGCTATATACAGGTGCATCTCAATAAATTAGAATGTCGTGGAAAAGTTCATTTATTTCAGTACTTCAACTCAAATTGTGAAACTCGTGTATTAAATAAATTCAATGCACACAGACTGAAGTAGTTTAAGTCTTTGGTTCTTTTAATTGTGATGATTTTGGCTCACATTTAACAAAAACCCACCAATTCACTATCTCAAAAAATTAGAATACATCATAAGACTAATAAAAAAAACATTTTTAGTGAATTGTTGGCCTTCTGGAAAGTATGTTCATTTACTGTATATGTACTCAATACTTGGTAGGGGCTCCTTTTGCTTTAATTACTGCCTCAATTCGGCGTGGCACGGAGGTGATCAGTTTGTGGCACTGCTGAGGTGGTATGGAAGCCCAGGTTTCTTTGACAGTGGCCTTCAGCTCATCTGCATTTTTTGGTCTCTTGTTTCTCATTTTCCTCTTGACAATACCCCATAGATTCTCTATGGGGTTCAGGTCTGGTGAGTTTGCTGGCCAGTCAAGCACACCAACACCATGGTCATTTAACCAACTTTTGGTGCTTTTGGCAGTGTGGGCAGGTGCCAAATCCTGCTGGAAAATGAAATCAGCATCTTTCAGCAAAAGGAAGCATGAAGTGCTCCAAAATTTCTTGGTAAATGGGTGCAGTGACTTTGGTTTTCAAAAAACACAATGGACCAACACCAGCAGATGACATTGCACCCCAAATCATCATAGACTGTGGAAACTTAACACTGGACGTCAAGCAACTTGGGCTATGAGCTTCTCCACCCTTCCTCCAGACTCTAAGACCTTGGTTTCCAAATGAAATACAAAACTTGCTCTCATCTGAAAAGAGGACTTTGGACCACTGGGCAACAGTCCAGTTCTTCTTCTCCTTAGCCCAGATAAGACGCCTCTGACGTTGTCTGTGGTTCAGGAGTGGCTTAACAAGAGGAATACGACAACTGTAGCCAAATTCCTTGACACGTCTGTGTGTGGTGGCTCTTGATGCCTTGACCCCAGCCTCAGTCCATTCCTTGTGAAGTTCACCCAAATTCTTGAATCGATTTTGCTTGACAATCCTCATAAGGCTGCGGTTCTCTCGGTTGGTTGTGCATCTTTTTCTTCCATACTTTTTCCTTCCACTCAACTTTCTGTTAACATGCTTGGATACAGCACTCTGTGAACAGCCAGCTTCTTTGGCAATGAATGTTTGTGGCTTACCCTCCTTGTGAAGGGTGTCAATGATTGTCTTCTGGACAACTGTCAGATCAGCAGTCTTCCCCATGATTGTGTAGCCTAGTGAACCAAACTGAGAGACCATTTTGAAGGCTCAGGAAACCTTTGCAGGTGTTTTGAGTTGATTAGCTGATTGGCATGTCACCATATTCTAATTTTTTGAGATAGTGAATTGGTGGGTTTTTGTTAAATGTGAGCCAAAATCATCACAATTAAAAGAACCAAAGACTTAAACTACTTCAGTCTGTGTGCACTGAATTTATTTAATACACGAGTTTCACAATTTGAGTTGAATTACTGAAATAAATGAACTTTTCCACGACATTCTAATTTATTGAGATGCACCTGTAAGTCTTCTCAATACTTCTAAAAGTTTGCTTACAGTACACTCAGATACGATGCTTTCAAAGCATCTAGAGGCACCATAAAGTACAAGGACATATTGGACATGAGGGCGAGCAAAATGATGACAGAATGTTTGTTTGTGAGTTAAAGGGTTAGTTAGTTCACCCCAAATGGAAAGTTTTCATTTACTCACACTTATGCCATCCCAGATGTGTATGACTTTCTTTCTACAGCAGAACACAAACAAAGATGTTTAGAAGTATGTCTTAGCTCTGTAGGCCCATAAAATACAAGTGGATGGTGATCAGCACTTTAAAGCTCCAGAAAGCAAAGACAATCGTTGTAAAAGTAATCCATATGACTACAGTGGTTAAATTAATGTTTTCTAAAGCAAAACAATCACCTTGGGTGAGAAACAGATCAATATTTAAGTACTTTAAACTATAGTTGTTTACTTCCGGATGCTCTCCGATGCTGCCTCTCGCATGACGCATAGGTGTTGGCATGTTTATGTGAGAAATTACGCGATATAACCGGAAGTGCAGCTCGATTTGTTTACAAAGTAACGCTGTTTACAAGTTTCATTGGTTTTGCTTTCATCAACATGCCAGTGCGCTTATGTCACATGAGAGGTAGGGTGAACTGAGTCCCCTTGTGGACGTGCTTTGGAGAACAACCGGAAGAAACCAATTATATTGAAAATGGCTTAAATATTGATCTGTTTTTCACCCAAAGCAATCGTATCACTTTAGAAGACATTAATTTAACCAATGGAGTCATATGGATTACTTTTACAACGACTGTCTGTGCTTTTTGGAGCTTTAAAGTGTTTATCACCATCCACTTGCATTGTTTGGACCAACAGAGCTGAGACATCCTTCTAATAATAAAATTACATTATGTTTCCCGTTAATATTGCAACAAAACATTTTTATTTAGAAGCCTAAGCATTATCAGAGCTAGTGCGGCATCATTCATAACAATATTGCACATCGTCTGAAATCAAAATATGTTGTTAAAGAATGCAACTTTTCACTCAGTAGATGATAATAAATAGAAAAGTGTTGCTTGTGTCAGCTAGATGACCGATGTCTGGTATTGGTCTTCACTTTGGTTTAGGCTAAGTTATGATTGATGCGTTTCAGCATCCCCAGTTCTGCACAACATCAACGTAAATGCAAGGATTTGCAGATGAAATGTATTACTGCTGAGTTTAATGGTGATTTATTGGGTAAAATGAGCAAATCTAACAGACCTCCGGAAAGGGACGTACAGTGGTAAATTTTGATTAAATGACATCGGAACAACAAATATATCTAATAATTTTACAAACTAATTGGTAACATTTTATCTGAAGCCTCTATTCAAAATTCATTGTAAATAATACCTAGTCATAATACCTTATAATGCACAATTATATGTTCTGAAATTCACAGTATAACGCAGTAAAAAGAAAGGAGTAACTGACAACTATGCATATATAAAATATTTTCTTAATTCCGCACACAAGTGACTAAGCAAGCACTACTAGCCCATCCACGTTTCCCACAATTGCCAATGACTTAAAAGGGATAGTTCACCCAAAAATTTTAATGTTGTCATAATGTGACCCTTAAAGGCAGTACTTGTAATTGCAGTTCTGATATACCATAGATCCAACACAGTGACATTTCAAAATAGGTGAACAAAAAATAAATAAACTTTAATCTCTTGATGTCTTTCAAGAGCAAAAGCAAGCCAGCTGATTCAAACACTGAAATATAATTCCCACGGAAGTCCAAGAATTCCATCCTGTTGTTTAAATATGTGCTGTCTTTGCATTGGAAGCCTACTGCTATCTCACACTAAAGCAGTAAGCTTCCACCTAATCCACTTTGTGAGTTGAATGCATAAAACATAGGCAGTATTCAGAAGCTGAGCTGGGATTCACCATGCTGTTATAAGTGGAAATGCATATACTGTACATTGTATGGCTAAATTAACAAGATGTCAGGGAGTGATGGATGGGGGTTTGGAAAATTGTCTCCTATATCACTGTAACAACTTGGTTTAATTTTGTGACCTCATATTGTTCCTGTCAGCTTAAATGAGCTACAGTATGCTCAATACATTTGCTTTAAGGAGAGAGAAAAATCAATATAGCGTGTATCGCTGTGAGTATCGAATGGGTCACTCCTGTTACAAATATGCTTGTGTTGTAATTTTAGGTAGTCTTTCTATAAAAAAATAAATACAAAAATATATACATTCAAGACTTTCAGAAATCTGCTATGGTCAAGCTCACACACTAAAACTCGATCAATTCTAATTGTGAAATTGCAAGAAAATTAACAGGATGCTTAACAAAATAGAAATAAAGAGCTAAAGTTAGCCATTGCTCTGTGAAGGCTTGAGAGTTAATTTACATGAGGGTGTCTACTTGAAATTTCTGTATGTTTATCTAACAGTACCACAAAACATCACAGAATTCAGCAAATCCATTGCTAATATTTATGGACGTTTGTGCCATTGTTTTCCCTCCAAAAATGATACAACTTCCTGGAAGACGATGTCATTAGGGAACTGGCTTTTGCTGGTTAAAGGGATATTATGAAATGCTAACAGGATGGACACTGAAATTCAGGACACAAATTAATAAATTGATTAGTTATTAAAACAAAAGTTTTAAAACATGTTTTTGAAGTCTTTTCCCCATCTTACCCCTCATTTTATCCCCAACATATCATGACTGTCCTATAAATATGAAGGTGGCACAAAGGCTCATGATTGTTATGAAAGCATAAGATAAAGTTTGGTGAGAAACAAACTGAAATCTAATGTATTATTAAGTGAAAATGTTCACTGACCATTGAACTCCTGTGTGTGTTCAGGATAGAGCACGAGAGCAACAGTTTATATATTTTTTTTTTCCATAACAGATGAAGCTGAATTTGTAGGCTACATTAACTGAGGAATATGTTGTGGTTTCTCCAGGTATTTCAGATATTAATATCTGCATGAAACATGAAAATTTTCGGTTGTTTGAGCATGTATAACAACATTATTCTGGAGGCAGGAGGTGTCAAGCAAAATGTGAAATGTCAAGCACACATTTTGCAGTGAATAATAAATACAAATTCAAACAATAAAAGAAATATAATAAATCTATATAGCCTACAAACAGGTGAAAGTCCCATTAGTCTATCAGGAATTTTTACGATAGGACACCATTATTTAGTTAAATAATAATAATAATAATAATAATAATAATAATAATAATAATAATGTTACATTTATGCTGGCTACCACCCCTGGAGTTTGCTAGTGCGCTAGTGCGCTAGTTCGCTAGTTCGAATACCAGGGTGTGCTGAGTGTCTTCAGCCAGGTCTCCTAAGCAACCAAATTGGCCCGGTTGCTAGAGAGGGTAGAGTCACATGGGGTAACCTCCTCGTGATCACAATAATGCGGTTCGTTCTCGGTGGGACGCGTGGTGAGTTGAGCGTGGTTGCCGCGGTGGATGGCGTGAAGCCTCCACACATGCTATGTCTCAGTGGCAACGCACTCAACAAGCCACGTGATAAGATGCGCGGGTTGATGATCTCAGACGCGGAGGCAACTGGGATTCGTTCTCCGCCACCTGGATTGAGGCGAATCACTACGCGACCACAAGGACTTAAAAGCACACTGGGAATTGGGCATTCCAAATTGGGAGAAAAGGGGGAAAAATCCCAAAGATTTTGCACAGTTTAAAGAAGAAGAAGAAGAAAAAAGACAGAGTTTCATATTCTTCGTTTTACATAAGCAGGAATATTCCTTATAGGTCAATACACTATGGAGCATTTCAATCTTTATGGAGCATTTTAACTTTTTTTTCGGAATAAAGTCTTAACCAGTTAATCACCTTAATCGCTGATGTGAATATAAATGTGGTCAATTTTAAGAGATGACTAGGTGAGCTTCGACGTGAAATCATCACTTCTGTTGCACGCCTAGGAATTTAACATCGCACTCCGGTTTAGGCTATAAATAAATACATGAGAATCACGTGTGAATCGTGTGATACATTAACACAGACATTTCAAGAAGTGGAAAATGTATATGATGTCGTATCTTAATGTTACACTTGACAAGCTCCAGATGTGAACAATTAACAGAGACCGCAAACGGAGTCGAGAACACGCCCATCCAATCTGAAATCACAACGTGCGCATTTTCATTCATAAGTTTACACTTTAGAAATATTGGCTCCACAGATTCATAAATTTGTTGTCATTTTGTATATGTTTATTTAAAATGTAGCTTTATCCTTGTGCTTTTTGGATAATCAGCCATACAAATATTTTTTATATTATCGTATTTAATTGTTTTGAAGTCATTATTCGTGCCTTTCCAAATAAGGTATTCGGCTTCGGGCACATCCATAACATAATGTATATATATATATATATATATATATATATATATATATATATATATATATATATATATATGTCATGTTTGTGTGTTTTGTTCTTGTTTTCATGTCTTTTATTTTCAAGTTTAGTTCCTGTGATTTCCTGTTCCCTCATGTGATCTTGTCATATGTTTCCCCTGTTCATGTGTCTTGTTTTCATTGGTTCATTGTTTGATTACTTCGTTATTAGTCTTGTCTTTTCATAGATTAAAGTTCATTTAGTCTTGTTATCTTGTTTTCAGTTTAGTCTTGTAATTGGTTGTCTTGTTTACCTGTTACCCATGTCCTTGTATTTAAGCCCTCATGTTTGCCATTGTCTGGTGTCAGGTATTGTGAATGTAACTTTGTTGTTTTGTCAAGTCAAGTCAAGTCGTTTATGTCTAGTCTAGTTTAAGTCAAGTCAAGTTTTGTCAAGTCTAGTTTTAATCTTATCAAGTTCATGTTTTTGTTTAGTTCACATTTGTAGTCAGGGTTTTGGGTTTCCACGTTTGAAAAATAAACTGCACTTGGGTTCGTCACTTCATCGTCATCGTCTTCATCATTGTCTTTGTCAGCATCGTTACAGAATACCTGACCTGCTCAAGATGAACCCAGTAGTTCAGCTCATTCGTCTATGCCAAGGGAGTTATCCCCTGGAGGATTATGTGGAGGAATTCTGCATTCTGGCCTGCAGGGTGGATTTTAATGAGGTGGCCCTCAAAGACGGTTTCCGTTTTGGGCTTAATGAGCCGATTTCCTCTTTGATGCCTGATGGTCGGTGTGCCGACGGCCTTGCTCGGTATATAGACCTTGCCCTAATGATGGGTGGTTCACCATTCACCGTAGGGGAGACGGCCAACGAGCCAACGCCAGCCTCGTCCATCCCAAAGCCAGCATTGCCAACTTCGGCCATCTGGAGGAGGAGGAGGAGAAGAAACATTTTCATTTCCAAGTCTCTGCCCATGTACACGACCACAGAGGTTGTTTCCAAGTTTCTGCCCATGTACACGACCACGGAGGTCCTTTCCAAGTCTCTGCCCATGTTCACGACCACAGAGATCGTCTCCGAGTCTCTGCCCATGTTCAGGACCATGGAGGTCATCTCCGAGTCTCTGCCCATGTTCACGACCACAGAGGTCATCTCAGAGACTCTGCCCATGTACAAGACCACTTAGGTATTTTCCCAGTCATCCAGGACTCTTAGTCTAGAGCATCCCATGGCTCCGCCTTCCACGACTTTGCTCCACATCATGGCCGCCACGCCCGAGTTCCACGTCATGGACGCCACGCCCGAGTTCCACGTCATGGCCACCACGCCAGAGTTCCACGTCATGGCCGCCACGCCAGAGTCCGCTCCATGCCATGTCACAGCCGAACCTCAGCCTGCTCCATGCCACGTCACAGCCGAACCTCAGCCTGCTCCATGCCACGTCAGAGCCGAACCTCAGCCTGCTCCATGCCACGTCAGAGCCGAACCTCAGCCTGCTCCATGCCACGTCACAGCCGAACCTCAGCCTGCTCCATGCCACGTCACAGCCGAACCTCAGCCTGCTCCATGCCATGTCACAGCCGAACCTCAGCCTGCTCCATGCCATGTCACAGCCAAGACCCAGACTACTCCATGCCATGTCACAAGCAAGCCTCTGCTCCACGGTCCAGGCCCGCCTCTGCTCCACTGGGACCTCTATCCCTGCGGCTCCGCCCCTTGAGCCTCTCAGGTCCCCACTTTCCATTGGCTTTGCCCTGTTCCCACACCCCATGCCCCATGCCCTGTCTCAACAGGCGACATCTCAAGGTCATGTTTGCCATTGTCTGGTGTCAGGTATTGCGAATGTAACTTTGTTGTTTTGTCAAGTTAAGCCAAGTCAAGTTTTGTCAAGTCTAGTTTTAGTCTAATCAAGTTCATGTTTTTGTTTAATTTGTTTGTAGTCAGGGTTTTAGGTTTCCACATTTGAAAAATAAACTGCACTTGGGTTCGCCACGTCATCGTCTTCATCATTGTCTTTGCCAAAATGCAACATAATACAACACACAGATGTTGACGAAATCTTCATGGAGTGACTTAACATCAACAATGTGATTTTGATGAGATGCGACTTATTCTCAGGTGCCACTTTATTTTCGAAAAATATGGTAGGCCGTCTGCCTGTTAATGTACAGTATGACTTTATCACGTTGCTAGATAACAGCTAATCTGCATGTTGCATTATATAAGTTCTAGCATACCAGCAATCAAACAAACTAAAGTAATTCAAAAATAACTGTCATTAAAGATATCAAGCCATATTGTTGTTCAAGTTACTTTCACATTAACACGTGATAACATTCAAAGATAACCAAGGCTTAAATCCTCCGTAGTGAGGTTAAAAACAGCCACAGAGTGCAAAAAGCATCACATCTGAAACTACCTTTGTCAGACTGGCCAACAGTAGTCAAAAACACTACCAACTGTCAAGTGGGCAGTTTGTGACTCATTTGACACTTGAGTGTGGCCATTTGGGGGTTTTGTAGGATAAACATGTGGATTTACTGTTCTGCGATCCGGATATGACAGCAAGGTCACGACTCACTGTGGGATCCCCAGGATTTCTAGAACTGGGAACGTGGAACTGCACAGACAGTCTGGCCACAGTCTCGATTACAAGTCAACCCCCAGCTGCACTAATTAAAAGCCTCTTCACTGATGCAAAAGGCCAAATACAGGCATTCTGCTTTATAGCGACAGGCAGACTGGATGATATTCTAATTCCCTATGGAGCACATGAGGCGGGAATTTAGTCCCTATGAGCTGATGGCTTGATGAGTTGTAAATCATTACTGTTTGTGCATGCTTCCTTTAAACATATGGCTAGCATGAAAAATAAGCTTAATTAGAGAGGAAGATATAAGCTAAAAAGGATGTTCCCGAGGTGGAAATCCAAAACACTAGACAGCAATGCATCTTTTATTCAGGGATGTGCGCGAAAATAGGAGAAATATCACCAAACGGACACCTTTGCAAAACAAAAACATCAGTGCATTTTGTCACAATTTTTAGGCAAACTAAAAGAAGCCTGTTTGCTCAGTAAGAATAACTTCCTTCATAAATAACTTAATTTTTATATTCAATAGTCTGACTACCAAAAGACTAGTATGGCTGCAAAAGTAAAATTGCAAAAAAAAAAAAAAAAAATTTGCAAAAAAATATATGAATGAATTAGTGTTTTGCATCGGGTCCAAGTATTTTTAACTGCCCCATCCTTTAATAAAAGTTCCTTTGCAAAGCTTGAATCGTTTTATGACTGGTTCACAAGCAATCCATGCTGACATGAGTCGAAAAAATATACAATCCACGCTGAAATACGATGAAGACACATCCACATGATGCACTTACATAGTCCAAACCACGGTGTGATTGCCGGAAACGTATCAAAACGGTCAAAGATGTCCATCTAGGGCATGTTTTCATACACCAACAATTACAAATAGATGGGCAAAAGAACGTGTCCAAGACGTGTTTATGCTCAAAACAACAATAGGCAGAGCAGTTGAATGAAACCGAATTTCTTTTCCTCTTCAGAGTTGTAACTGGACACCACATTTTTAAAAGCGTATCAAGCGGTCACAGATGTCTGTCTAGTGCATGAATATATATAAAAATAATCCAAAATAGACCAGATGGGTCCCCTTTAGTTTTCAGGAATAGTTAGGCCACAGTAGGCCTAGTTTGTCCTACTCTCTATGTTCACGAACTGAAGCACCAGTGGGCGAGGCCAAGGGTGTGTTGATGTAAAAGTAGGCATTAATGTTTTTGAGCTGTAATAAATGTACCCCTAGTGATGTAGGGAAGTTGCGGAAGCAGAGAACGAGGCGTTTTTGCAGCTTGGTTTCAATAAATACTTTTATTGCATTGGGGATTAGGTTTTGAGTTCTCAACTCAAATTCTGAACTCTGATGTTTTTATTGTAGAAAGACCTCTTATATTTCAAAATATCAAGGGAAATTTGATTCCTCATGACATGACCCCTTTGACCCTGCTATAGTCTACTTCCATGTTCTAAACCCGGAAATGTGTAAAGGGTCCATTTTGTTTTGTGCCACTAGAAATTACAAACTTCTTGTGGCAGCGGGGGCGTTGTCAAGTATCTCTCCGGAGAGAGAGAAAGCGGTAAGGGCGCTTACACCTGAGCTAAATTATGTCTAACACCTGTCTCTAATTTCAGTGAGCACGGGGAGAGCGGCATAAATAGAGCGACACAGCACTTAGTCGAGAGAGAGACTGGATACGACAGAGCCGAGCCAGAGCAAGGATTTTCTAGTAGTGAAAGTTTATTTATGAAAGCAGTGTGCGTTAGTGTTCAGTTTAGTGCGTAAAGGTAAACTGTAAAGTGGTGTCGCGAAGAGGGGAAAATAAAGCCTCACCTTAAGAAGGAAAAACTGCTTCTCGCCTCATCTTTTACACTGGTGCCGAAACTCGGGAATGAAGTTTGGGTCGAAGATGGATGGAGGTCGTCCCGTAGAGTCCTCCCAGTTGGCAGAGATCCTCCAAGCCCTCGCCAGCCTACATCAGAACCACCAACAAACGCTGCTTGAGCTCCGACAAGATCAAGACCGCTGGTTTGTGGAGCTCATGCATGCTCAAGCCGAGGACCGGCAGGCGATCCGGAGCCTCCTCAGCCAGGGGACATCCTCAGCAGCGACCCCGGACACACCCACGCCGTTACCCCCGCCAGCATTACAGAAAATGGGGGCAGCGGACGACCCCGAGGCCTTCCTGAATTTGTTTGAGCGGACCGCCGAGATCTGGGGCTGGCCGCTCGGCCAATGGGCAGCCCATTGATCCCACTATTGTCCGGGGAAGCCCAGCTCGCGGCTCAACAACTGCCAGCGTCGAGCATCCTGGCCTACTGAGATCTAAAAAGAGCCATCTTGCAACGGGTCGGTCGCACTCCGGAGGAAAGTCGTCAACTCTTCCGGAGCTTGGAGTTGGAAAGCTCCGACCGCCAGTTTGCCTTTGCCTAGCAGCTCCGTGACGCCTGCCGAAGATGGCTGCTAGCGGGGGATCGCGACGTCCAGGGAATTATCGACCAGGTGGTACTGGAACAGTTCATAGTTCGACTGCCAAAAGGGACGGCGGAGTGGGTCCAGTGCCACCGCCCGGTGTCGTTGGAGGAAGCCATCCGACTTGCGGAGGACCACATGGCGGCGATCCTGAGGGCGGAAGATCCCTCCTACGTTTTCTCTCCTCCCTCTGTTTCTTCCCCCTCCCCTCTCTCTCTCTCGTCTGCTCTCTCCGAGCCACTTCCGAGATCAGTGCCCTCTGATGGAGCTGGGGACGGTGGTTAGGGTCTCTGACCTCCCACAGGCTGCCCCCGACTGGGCCAGAGCGTACCGGATACCGGTAAGTGTAAAGGGGGGTACTCACCAAGCGTTGGTGGATACCGGGTGTAATCAAACCACTATCCACCAACGCCTGGTTCAACCCGAGGCATTGGTCACAACCAAAACGGTGAAGGTGAAATGTGTACATGGGGATATTCACAAGTATCCGGTGGTGACCCTGACAATTACATTTCGGGGGAAAAAGCATAGAGTGGAGGCCGCGGTTAGTTCCCGCCTCACCCATCCGCTGATTTTGGGGACTGATTGGCCTGATTTTAGAATTTTATTAAAGGGAATTTGCGTGGATGGGTCCTGTATGAAAATAGGGAGATGTGTGATGTGCGATGCTCTGGCAGGGGAGACGGAGCCGGGGCCATCCTCGACAGCTCCACATCATGATGACGAGAGAGGGGGAGATGCTGCGGCCCCCTCCCCTTCTCAGGGAATTCCCTGATGGGGATTTCCCTTTGGAGCAGTCACGAGATGAAACCCTCAAACACGCCTTTGACCAAGTGAGAGTCATCAATGGTCAACGACTCCAGCCTGACATCACCCTTTCATACCCCTATTTTGCAATTATAAATGAGCGGTTGTATCGAGTGACACAGGACACTCGGACCAAAGAGGATACAACCCAACTTTTGATTCCAAGGAGCCGTCGGGAAATGGTATTCCAGGCGGCTCATTATAATCCCATGGTGGGTCACCTAGGAGAAAGAAAAACACTGAACCGTCTAATAGCCCATTTCTATTGGCCGGGCATTGGCGGCGATGACCGCAGGTGGTGTGCGGCATGCCGCGAATGCCAGCTGGTTAACCCACCGGCCACCCCAAAAGTGCCATTGCGCCCTCTCCCTCTGATCGAGGTCCCCTTTGAGAGAATTGGAATGGACCTCGTCGGGCCATTAGAACGGTCAGCACGCGGACATCGCTTTGTATTGGTCCTAGTGGACTATGCAACGCGATATCCGGAAGCAGTGCCTCTTCGCAACATCTCAGCACGCAGTGTTGCGGAGGCACTCTTCAAAATAATCTCCCGGGTGGGGATTCCGAAAGAAATCCTCACCGATCAGGGCACAACATTTATGTCACAGACACTACACGAACTGTACGAGTTGTTAAATATTAAATCGATTCGCACCAGTGTATACCATCCTCAAACGGATGGCCTGGTGGAACGATTTAATAAAACCCTCAAAAACATGATTCGTAAGTTCGTGCACGATGATGCTAGAAATTGGGATAAATGGCTCGACCCCCTATTATTTGCAGTACGAGAGGTCCCGCAAGCCTCCACTGGCTTCTCCCCATTTGAGCTGCTGTATGGGCGACGCCCACGCGGTGTGCTTGATGTATTGCGAGAGGCCTGGGAGGAAGGACCTTCAAACAGTAAAAATGAAATTCAGTACGTTCTTGTTCTTAGAGCAAAACTCCACACTTTGGGACAACTAACACAGGAGAATTTGCTCCAAGCTCAAGAACGACAGCGCCGGCTGTATGACAGGGGAACTCAGCTAAGGGAATTTGCACCAGTAGATAAAGTGCTTGTATTGCTTCCCACATCGAGCTCTAAATTACTCGCCAAGTGGCAAGGACCTTTGAGGTCACACGACGAGTGGGAGATCTCGATTATGAGGTTAAACGGACCGATAGAGGGGACGCTCGTCAAATATACCACCTCAATCTCCTGAAATTGTGGAGGGAGGCGGTTCCCGTGACGTTGGCCACGGTAGTTCCTGAGAAGGCGGAGCTCGGACCGGAGGTGAGTTCAAAACATAAACAGTTCACCCCAGTCATTTGCGGAGACCACCTCTCACCGAGCCAACTCGCGGAGGTTGCTAGGTTGCAACAGGAGTTTGCGGATGTGTTCTCCCCTCTACCGGGACGCACAAACCTCATCCATCACCACATCGAGACCGAGCCGGGGGTGGTGGTACGTAGCCGCCCCTATCGATTACCCGAACACAAAAAGAAAATTGTTCGGGAAGAATTGGATGCGATGCTTGATATGGGGGTAATAGAAGAATCCCACAGTGATTGGTACAGCCCTGTTGTTCTAGTGCCTAAGAGCGATGGGTCTGTACGGTTCTGTGTGGATTACAGGAAAGTCAACGAGGTGTCTAAATTTGATGCATATCCAATGCCTCGCGTTGATGAGTTGCTCGATCGGTTGGGCACTGCTCGTTTTTATTCGATATTGGATTTGACGAAGGGTTATTGGCAGATCCCCTTGACACCAATTTCCCGTGAGAAAACCGCCTTCTCCACACCGTTTGGTTTACACCAATTTGTGACACTTCCGTTAGGTTTGTTTGGAGCCCCGGCTACGTTTCAGCGTCTCATTGACTGAATCCTCAGACCGCATTCAACCTACGCCGCTGCCTATTTAGATGACATCATCATTTATAGCAATGATTGGCAGCGGCATATGCAACATCTGAGGGTGGTTCTGAGATCGCTGCGCCGAGCGGACTCACAGCGAATCCGAAGAAGTGCGCGATTGGACGGGTGGAGGTACGGTATCTGGGGTTCCACTTGGGCCACTTGGGCAGGTGCGTCCCCAAATTGACAAGACAGCAGCGATTGCGACCTGCCCGAGAGCCAAGACCAAAAAGGGGGTGAGACAGTTCCTGGGGCTGGCTGGCTATTATAGAAGGTTCGTACCTAATTATTCGGACGTCACCAGCCCGCTGACTGATCTCACTAAAAAGGGAGCTCCAGATCTGGTCCAGTGGACGGAGCAGTGCCAACAGGCGTTTACGCAAGTTAAAGCTGCACTTTGCGGGGGGCCGCTTTTACATTCACCTGACTTCTCTCTCCCTTTAATTTTACAGACAGATGCTTCAGACAGGGGGCTGGGTGCTATACTCTCGCAGGTGGTGGAGGGGGAGGAGCGCCCGGTGCTGTACATTAGCCGTAAGCTCTCGTTAAGGGAAACTAAGTACAGCACCGTGGAAAAGGAGTGTCTCGCCATCAAGTGGGCGGTCCTCACTCTCCGATACTACCTGCTGGGGCGGGCCTTCACACTCTGCTCGGATCACGCCCCACTCCAGTGGCACCACCACATGAAAGATACTAACGCCCGGATCAGCTGTTGGTATCTGGCTCTTCAGCCGTTTAAGTTCAAGGTGGTCCACAGACCGGGGACGCAGATGGCTGTCGCCAACTTCCTTTCCAGGAATGGGGGGGGGAGTGGTAGGCAGGCCGGATGCCGCCCCGGCCTGAGTCGGGCGGTGGGGATATGTGGCAGCGGGGGCGTGGTCAAGCATCTCTCCGGAGAGAGAGAAAGTGGTAAGGGTGCTTACACCTGAGCTAAATTATGTCTAACACCTGTCTCTAATTTCAGTGAGCACGGGGAGAGCGGCATAAATAGAGCGACACAGCACTTAGTCGAGAGAGAGACTGGATACGACAGAGCCGAGCCAGAGCAAGGATTTTCTAGTAGTGAAAGTTTATTTATGAAAGCAGTGTGTGTTAGTGTTCAGTTTAGTGCGTAAAGGTAAACTGTAAAGTGGTGTCGTGAAGAGGGGAAAATAAAGCCTCACCTTAAGAAGGAAAAACTGCTTATCGCCTCATCTTTTACACTTCTCCTTTAAAAACAGCATTTATTAAAAAAAGAGCATGAAGTCTTTGTATGACATTTATTAAAGTGCACAGCAATTAAAAACCACTGCCAGAAAATGTAGTGATTTCCAGCAAACCAGTTGCTAAAACGCTCTAGAAGGATGCCATGATTACAATCTCTTCCCAAATATCCATTTACAAATCCAGAAAGGGCATCACTTAAACATGAAAACACACTCACCTGCCTGCTGAAGTTTCCAATGAGTCAAAGAATGATGGCTTGTGCCAATAATATATTATGTGTTGCTGTTGCTGTTGCCTTGGCTTTCTTAATGAAAATCCCATTCCATCTAATCAATTATGAAGACAGACAATTATTAATGAAAGCTTTGGATAAATAATTAAATGTGAAATCTCATTTTAAATGGCTTGTGTTCTATCACAATGAAAAAGGCCTGCAGCGATTTAAGGTAATGATTTACAGTCATACTCTCGTTGACTTCATGTTATATCCATTCGAAGCAGTGAATGACAGGGCAACAAGACTACAGTGAGACATGCGAGCATATAGTAAAGTTCGTAAAAGAGAAACCTGAATCCTTGATTTACCCTAATGTATGTATATGAGGTCATCGCATACCATAGGTCTGAATGAATGTTACATTATATAGTGCTTTTCTAGACACTCAAAGTGCTCCACCGGTATGATGCAACGGCAGCCATAGTGTGCCAGTACGCTCACCACACACCAGCTATCGGTGCTATATGACACATGGATGTACAGTATATATTTCCACTGTAAAGTCAACATGAAATGGCATTCGCAACCCATTTTACTTCAATAATGTGACATTTTTCCAAACGAAAGAAAAAAGTGTTAGGCGGGACTTAGTTTTACCAATCAGGAATTGACTGAATGGTGGAAATGGTCTCCAATTCCAAAGTCAAAAGGCAATACAATGAACACAAAGTGAAAGGGACAAGTTTGTATCATTGCTATCTGTTCCCCTCACATTCATTTTAATTAGCACCAATCCTTTTTTATCATCATATTCATGCCTCTCCACAGAGTGCCAGTGTGTGGGGTTATGACAAACAAATCACACAATTGTTGAACCCTCTAGAGTAGACGAATACATATTAACATTTCACTGTGTTTGTAATATGTTGTTTTGGTTTCTGTGTGGAATGCTTGAACAATTCATGAACATTTGCTGTCAGGCTTTTCAAAATAACTTTGAATACTGCAGACAATATCAGACCTATCCATTGATTTTCATGGTAAAACACTTTCTTTCTGTTATATCTCCATGCCATGATGGTGAAATGACATCAAAGGCAACTGTTTACATCATAAAAAATAAAATATGCAAGTTCATCCCTATTATATCTAATACAGTTTTCCAAATGAAAGTAATTAGTTATTTAATACAGACCGCGCATTGTAATGCCGGATTTCTGGATTTTGCTCCTGTCAAATTATATAATATCTTCTATAATCCAGTCAACACTAAGCAGCTTGTAATTATTGTAATTATTATTAAATGAGAGAGGGTAATCCTTCTTATACTAAAGTTATGCTACGTAAAATGTGGGCTTTCTGGCCAAAAAATTCTAAATTATTCATGGGTTTAATTAAACAACAAAATGAATGTAAACTTCATTTCTCAATAATAAATATATTATTATTATTATTATTATTATTATTATGAATGATCCACCCACGCCATATCTAGAGACTATGGGATGGACTCTTTTGACGTGGGCCAGGAAGCAACCACCAAGAAACCACCCTTGCAACCAAGCAGAACCATAGGTTTACCATGGTATTTGTAGTAAAACTTTAGTAACCACAAAAGTAACCATGGTTATCAGAGCCGTTTCTAGCTATAAGCGGTATAAGTGGCCGCTTAGGGCCCCTGAGCCACCAGGGGGCCCCGCAAATCAAAGTGTTTTTTTTTTTTTGTTTTTTTTTTTAGGGGCCAAGCCCCAAAGGGACACAGGCCCCTATTGCTTGAATAGGTTTTCTTATTATTATTCTGCCATTAAGTCTATGGCAACCCTATGAACCATACATAGGAGAATGCTTTGAGACCCCTAGGCAAACTCCGTAGTGCCACCACCAGTTAAAAAAAATCACTTTTCTTTTGTGCGCATCTTTAGAAACATTTGGCCTAGTTTTAACTTTTTTGTCTGATTACTCTGCTCACTTACCCCTCCTGGACCCCTTACATTAAAACTCCGCCCATTCCAGTGGCCACCATTTTGGATTATGATGTTTACAGTTTAAAAGTTTCATGTCCTTCAAACTTTGTCAGATTTTTCCAAACAATGGCTCAAAATAATATCCAGACTAAGCCGCACAGAACTGACCAGAAACCATTTTAACGTGCTACCATTCAGAAATTATGCCAATGCCAAGTTAACAATGTCAATGTAAAAATGGATTTGAGGCTGTATCTCAGCAATGCTTTGTCCTATTGAAACGAAACTTGGTGTGATTCATTGGAACCACGATCTGAGGGTGCATACAAAGTTTGGAGACAGCGCCATCTATGGGTCAAAAGATGTGAAAAATTGCTCTTTTTGCCCGAATCTTATGTCAAAAAGTCATGTGGTTGGTGTCTTTGGATTCCTTGGGTCATGAGGATTTCAATTTTTCCAACATCAGCCATATAACCTCTCTGCCATTTTGAAGTTTATGAAAAAGTAATGTATATTTTAAACGCTTTGTCCGATTTGAATAAAAATTGGAAGGGGTCTTTGACATCATGTCCTGAGGGTATCTGAGCAGTTTGTAGATAGCACCACATAGTGGTCAAAATGCTTAGTCAATTGAAACTAAACTTTTAATTCATCATTGCTTCTTTATTCTATGTTTTCATAAAATATCAAAGAGACAGTTTTTTTTTTTTTTTTTTTTTTCTGCTCTTAGCTTGGATTGTCTCTTTGCCACTTTTGAGCTGTATCAGCTCAATGGCCCAGTGGTTAATGCATTGGAGTACAGGTCAAAAGGTGGGGCGTTTGAGTCCAGCAAAGAGCAGTTTCAACTATTTTACTTCTGTGATCTCATATTGTGCTTACTACAATGCAGGCAGTACTTTTTTGCGTAGTTGCTGCTTTAAAAAAAAAAAAAAAAATGTAAAAATATATTACCAGCAATAGTTGTATACTCTCAACCTAGAATGTCTCTTTGATGTCAGTCTTTTGATTGCGTGGCACAGTGGTTAGAGCTTTGGGCTTCAGTTCAAAGGACTGGGTGAAATTTGGTTCAATACCCACCTCAGCTCGTTTAAACGTTGTGTCCCTGTTGTGCTAGGCTCTTTGCATTGTGCTTGATGAATTCTTTAGGGCTTGGCCCCGATCATTGCTGCTTGCAGCTATATTTTGTATATAGTTATTTATTGTAATTTATTGTTAATTTGTTTAATTATTTAGTGGCAATTTATTTGTATATGTTGTTAATGTATTGCAAAAAATGTTGTGTGTGCGTGTTTTGTGTATTAAATATATTCCAATTCTGTATCAATGTATTTACATTTGTTAAAGACTGTCATTCTTGTGTGACCTGGACCCGTCCTCCAAGTAGGAATTTGCTTAGGGCCCCCATATGCTCAGAAACAGCACTGATGGTTACTACAGTCATAGTTAGTAAAACGTTACTATAGTAAAACCATGGTGACTACGGTATATGGATACTACAGTATTACTGCAGTAAAACAATGGTTAATTTTGTATGGGTTAAACAAATAGGGTGACAACATTAAATTAAACATAAACGTACACTTAATATACCCTAATAAACCAGTAAAGACCTTGTTTTTAATAACCAAATTGAAATATAGTGATAAAAAGCAGCAAAACACTTAATATTTTGCTTAAAAAATAAGGCAAATCCCTTTATGGTTTTGCAGAGCTCAAGTGAATTATGTATATGAGCTAGTTCATCTGCATGAACTGTTCAAAAGAACCAACTCACTAAAATAAATCGAAGGTCCCAACACTAAATTTAAGGGAAAATTTAGTTGAGTTAGTAGTATCGCTACATTTAGCTAACTACTCCCCAACACTGTAAAGTCCAAAAGTATAGCAACACACTGGTAATCAGCCATAACAACCTAGAAATGTGGCATCAAGTACTGCATGGGAAAAAACACTCAATTTTTTCAGAAATGCAACATTTGATTTCTGTTTTTAAGGTTGGTCTCATGTTTAATTCAAAATAGTTAAGAAATTGGTTTTCATGCGGGCACAAGTGCTAACCTTGAAAACGTTCATCAAATCACTCTAGTCTGTGCAATATTTTTGCCCATATTTCCACAATCGTTTTAAAAAAGAGGGCTGCATCTGAAAGCCGGCAGTCTCTCAAGAGGTGTTGTCTGCGGTGTGGTCCACTTTCTGCATTCATCTGATAACCAAGACAGAACCATCGCCAGCATCCTCTCTGGGCTACCTCTCTGTCTCGAGTCATGCCGGTCTGAGCTTTCGAAAGCAAGAAGAAAGCCAGTCCACTCGAGTCCAGCGACGGCCTGCAGCCAAGGTGCAGCTTATCAATGTGGCAGGACTCAGGCTTGGGACTCTACGGCCTTTCGTTGGCCTTCCAATCTTTTTTGCCTCTGAAGTCACACAGACAGCATGGCAAATATGGCCTGTCAGTCAAAAAACTCTTTATCAAGTGCCAGACAGTGGAAGCTTGAAAAACGAAACCATGAGGGATTGCAGATGTGTTTCTGACGTGATATCGCACGGATGACCTAACTCGCTTTGATGGCTGCTACAATGTAAGAAACAGTGTTGGGCAGAAACTACCTGAACTACCAAACCAAATATTCAAAAGGTAAAATTTGAACTCAGATTGGAGTTCTGTGGCTTTTAGCGCATATCTTATAGCTTTGAAGCCATCTATATGCCAGTGTACTTGTTAAAGTTGACAAAATTAAATGAGAGTTCACCCAAAAATTAAAATCACAACCCAGTCATAATAATTAGTATGGTGGAGTTTTCTAGAACAAAAGGTGTGACATTTAATCCCATAGAGAAAAATAAAAGAACCAATGAACGATGTTATGAAGTTTTTAAAATGTATTTATTTATTTCATTTCTTAGTCCTCTAATAATTTGTTGGCTATTCCGTCGACCATTATGTGTTTTCCGAAAACACTTCTTTTTCTAACTCTCCAAGACCGTTGCTCCAATTCGCTCAAATGTTTACATGTATCATCTAGAGACATTTCTGAACGATTTGACAAAACCGTATTCTTTGGATACATTTTTGTCATAAGGATCTCAAGATGATGCATGTAAAATTTCAATCGAATTGGACCAATGGTCAATTAGGATTTGAAAAACTAGATTTATCTGAAAACTCAAAATGGCTGAAAAATATTGATTGTAGCCCATATGGTTGCAAAGATATTAGCAAAACCGTAAAAGTGCATATTATAGCACCACCTAGGGTAATATTCATAATTGATGATAATTCAAAAAAATAAGTTAAACTACAAAAGGGTTCCTGCACTTTCGGTGCTTGGACATCTAAAAAAGACCCAAAAGTTTCATAAAAGTAGTCTGTGTGAATTGTCATATTCAAGTCTTTGAAATGTAAGTAATTTTTCTGTGAAAATCTTGACATCCATTGCGTGTTCATGAGCACTATGGGAGAAGCTCGTTCACAGTGGCTCATGTTCACACGAGAACTTTTGCTGTTTTAGTGCCAAGACAGACCAGGATAATCATTACAATTTCTCCTTTTGTGTTCCACATATGAAAGAAAGTCATACAGGCATTTTTACATTTTTATGTGTACTATTCCTTAAATTATTTTTTGTTAGTAACCAGCTACTTGAGTAGCTTGACTGTAGTGTATTACATTAAGAGTAGCTTTTTAACAAGTACAGTTTCAAAGTAGCTTTCCCAACACTAGACAGAATATTCCAGTACTGCACAGACTGAGAACGGAGTTGTTGGAGCTTTGCAGCTCGGGCAGAGGCCTGAAAGATGAAGTTGTTTACTGGCCAGGAGAGAGATATGTAACTAAATCCAGACAGGCCTTACATTCCCAGATTTTTTCTTGAGGGAACCATGAAGCACACTGCCCTGCATCAAAATCAACAAATAGTTTGTTTCCAAGTGAAATCTAGCCTTCCAAAATCTCCCGAGAAATGTTCCCCATAGCCGTTAGCATGTGCTACGACTCTAAGGCCTTCAAAATGAGGCTAACTGATCATGAATCACGATTCTGTGCATATTCCTACAGAGAATTACAGGATCGATATGCTCTCTGGTAACACGAGGACACAGAGTATAGTATTCCCAGTCTTTATAAACAGCACTGTGCATTTGGGTGAAAAAAAACAAGATATTGCATTGATTTCAAGGTGGTATATTAACAATACTCCTACATTAGGGCTTTTTAAATGTCAACATGCCTGTGCACACTCTACAACCATTGAATTTCAGTGCATGTTGAATTCAAGGAGCAGATGTACAATTAAATATCTGTGATGTCGCTCCAATTCAAACATATTTTTCTTTCAGTGATGTGGTTTTTATAAAAGAATATGTTCAATTATTATTCTTAAATGGATAGTTCCGATTTTAAAATCTGTTTAGAGAGCCACGATCAAAGCAGTTGTAAAATAGCTCGTCATAGTCATATCTAGAGATCAGAATATTAACAAAATTACTGACGAAAATGACGATGGATTTTTTTTATTTTGTCAACAATAGCGAAGATGAGATAAAAAATATGCATCATGATGATTAATCAAATGGCTGAATTTAAAACATACTGTTAACAAAACTAAAATAGAAATAGAAAATATATGATCAATGCACAAAAACTATTTATTAATTTATTTTTAAAGACAGAAATATATGGAAAGAATTGATTCAAAGTTGATTACCTCACTCATACACATAATATATTTGTGACATTAATCAGCTATGTCTTAAATGTTTTATTACTACTTATACCTGAACAGACAATGAAGCGAATGAACAGGTCAACTGAACTAAGTTACGCGCTAGTAAGAATGCGTTGTTAATCTGCGGTTTCCTTAAAAATACGTAATGCAATACTCTAAATTGTATAAACGTGAGGAATTCGCTAAAAATGTGCTAATACTTGAGTTTATTCATTATATGCTATTATTTCAGTAGTTCGAGTTTTCAGGACAGTCTCATGTTGTTTAATTTTAGATATTAATTTTAATATGCTTGAAACATGTTAATATAAATGATAATTGTAAGAAGTTTATACATTTCTCAAAATATTTGAATATTTGGCTAAACTTTGATCTGTTACAGTTTTATAGCTACATGTTTTTGTCATTTTGCACATATTTGTCAACTAAAATATGTTGTTTTTGTCGACTACAATAATATGCCATTTAAGTCTGAGTAAAATTGACTACATTAATGAATATGACAATAAAATATTGACTAATTTGAATGGAAATTTCGTCAAATACAGCAAGTATGACTAAAATTAACACTGCTAGCAACAATGAACACCCTAGCAACCAACTAGCAACCACCCAGAGCACCACAGTATCCCCATAGCAACGCCCCGGCAACCACTAAAAACACCCGAGTATCACTGCAGGGAGTTTTACAGTGGCAAGAAAAAGTAAGTGATTAACTGGTTTTCGGCATTAATTGCTCGTGAAATATAAAATCATCTTCATCATAGCCACAAGTACAGACAAATCACAATGTGCTTAAGCAAACAACACAAAATATCTATTATCTTTCATGTCTTTATTGAACACATCCCATTAAACATTCACAGTACTGTGGAAAATGTAAGTGAACCCCTAGGCTAAAGAGGTCAACAAATGCTAATCAGAGTCAGGAGTTGGCAAACCTGGCATCCAAATAATGAAACTAGATTGGAGGTGAGGGTTAGACCTACTTTGACTTATAAAAAAGCACTCAAACATTTTGAGTTTCTATTCAAAAGAAGCATCTGCTGATGTGGACCATGCCTCACAAAAATATATATTTCAGAAGAGCTGAAATCAAGAATTGTTGCTTTGCATAAAGCTGGAAAGAGTTACAAAGTTATCTCGACGAGCTTAGTTATTCATCTGTCCACAGTTAGACAAACTGTCTATAAATGGAAACAATTTGGTACTGTGGCTACTCTCACTAGAAGTGGCCGTCCAGTCAAGATGACTCAAAGGGCACACTGCAGAATGCTCACTGAGGTAAAAAAGAACCCTAGAGTGACAGATAATGACTTGAAGGAATCATTGGAACTGGTTAACATCTCTGTTCATGAGTTTACTATATGGAAAACATTAAACAGGAATGGTTTTCATGGCAGGACACCACAAAGGAAGCTACTGCTTTCCAACAAAAACATTAATGTGCGCTTGAAGTTTGCCAAATATCACCTTGACACTCCACAACGCTACTGGGACTGTGGACTGATGCAAATAAGGTTGTATTGTTTGGGAAGAACACACAGCAATACATATGACATAAAAAGGGCACCACATACCAACATAAAAACACCATCCCAACGGTGAAGTATGGTGGATTGAGCATCATGATTTGGGGCTGCTTTGCTGCTTCAGGGCCTGAACCTCTTGCCATCATCGGTGGAAAAATGATCCCAAGTTTATCAAGATATTCTACAGGATAATGTCACGGTGGCTGTGCGCCAGCTGAAGCTCAGTAGAAGTTGAGTGTTGCAGCAGGACAATGACCCTCAATATCGAAGTAAATCCACTACACAATGGCTTCAAAAAAAGAAAATCCACCTTTTGGAGTGGCCCAGTCAGAGCCTAGTCCTTAACCCAATAGGGGTGCTGTGGAATGACCTCAAGAGAGACGTTCACACCAGACATCCTAAGAATATGGCTGAGCTGAAGCAGTTCTGTAAGGAAGAATGGTCCAAAATGCCTTCTGAACATTGTGCAGGTCTAATCCACAGCTACTGGAAATGCTTGGTTGAGGTTATTGCTGCCAAAGGAGGATCGACCAGTTATTATATCCAAGGGTTCGCTTACTTTTTCCAGAGCACTGTGAATGTTTTATGGGATGTGTTCAATAAAGACATGAAAGATTATAATTGTTTGTGTTGTGTTCTGTTGTTAGCTTAAGCACATTGTGTTTATCTATACTTGTGACTTTGCTGACAATTTATGACCAATTAATGCAGAAAACCAGCTAATTCCAAAGGGTTCACATACTTTTTCTTGCTACTGTAAATGAACAAGTACCACTCACATTTTCTTGTATGTAAATTTAAATATAAATAAATAAAATAAAATACTAAATCAAATTATTATCATTTATATTAATACACTTAATGAATATATTTTGAAATCTGTGATTTGCTTGTTTATTAAATGTAGAGCTTTTGGAAAGTTGCTATACAGTATAAATAGCACTTAATATTTTCTCATATTGCCATTGCCAACATGTTTTTAAAGCAATAAGTCAATCAAGGCTGTGCATTACAGTGATTTTACCACAGTTAAATTGGCTTCAGGCACTCTGTTTTGTGTTTCACCCAACAAAACCTTTTGTAATGCTTTGCCTCAAGTGCTTTGTTGCATTATAAGGCATACTTTATCAAGACTTACACATATATTAAAATATATGCATAGTGTTCCCAACTCTCTCTCTCTCTCTCTCTCTCTCTCTCTCTCTCTCTCTCTCTCTCTCTCTGTCTCTCTCTCTCTCTCACCTGCAGCTATTTTCTCTGCTCATTTTTAAGGCTTAAAATAATTGACCTTGTGAAATTAATTACTTGTGTGCTCTGTGGCGTCCCCCATTCGAACTGAGGAGAATTAATGGAGGCAGCAGCATTTTTCATCCTTTATCAGACTAATTTTTCAGGTAGATGTGGCCGCTATATGTGGCACGACACTTACAGTGAATGAAGCCCGAGATTTCAGTTTCCACACGAGACAGAAATTATTTCAAAGCATCACAGACTGTCATTTTATTTCATTATTATTTAAAGGTGCAATATGTAACATTTTTCATGTAATATTTGCCTTTTTTTTGCCAATGTGTGAATGGCTTGTAACGCAACTGTCATGTGTATTCTGTTGATTCATGTCTTTTATTTTGAAATGTTTAGTTCCTGTTTCCCTTGTCATGTGATTCCTGTTTTCCCTCCATGTTCATTTGTCATGTTTTCATTGGTTTATTGTTTAATTATCTTGTGATCAGTTCTGTTTGTTCATTGGTTTATGTTTCCCCATGTCCATGTAAATAAGCCTCATGTTTTCCACTGTGTGGTTGTCTAGTATTGAATGTGAAAGGGTATGTGCAAAGTCTAGTCTAGTCTAGTCTAGTCTAGTCCATGTCCATGTTCATGTTTTGTAGTTAGGGTTTTGGATTTCACATTTATTTAATAAACTGCACTTGGGTTCTTCATCTCATCATCGTCTTTGTCAATGCCATCATTGTCAGCAGCCAACAACGTTACAGAATACTAGACCACCCATGAACCCAGCAGTTTTACTTCTCCGCCTTTGTCAGGGCAATCGTCCCCTGGAGGACTATGTCGAGGACTTCTGCGGTCTAGCCTGCCAGGTGGACTTTAATGAGGTTGCCCTCAAAGACTGTTTCAGATTTGGATTGAATGAGTCCATTTCTTTTTTGATGCCAGGCGGTCGCAGTTCCTTCAGCCTGGTTCAATATATCGATCTCGCCCTACGGATCATTGGTTCCACGTTCACTGTGGGGGAGGCGGATGCCGAGCCAGAGTTCCACGTCATGGCCGCCGCCGAGCCAGAGTTCCACGTCATGGCCGCCGTCGAGCCAGAGTTCCACGTCACAGCAATGCCTCAGCCTGCTCCATGCCACGTCACAGCAACGCCTCAGCCTGCTCCATGCCACGTCACAGCAACACCTCAGCCTGCTCCATGCCACGTCACAGCCACGCCTGAGCAGTAGGACCTGGAGATGGTTCCCACCCTTGTACCCACCCTTAGTTTTCCTGAGCAGGCAAGGGGAACTTTCGGCCCTCCGATCCCGCCTGGACCCTCCGAGCCCTGGACTTCGCCATGGCCTGTCGGTCCCTCGACATTGCCTCAGCTCGGCGTTCCCTCGGCTCCACTATGGTCCTTCAGCCTGTCGGCTGTGCCGGGGTCCCTCGTCCCTCCGGCTCCTCCTTGGTCTGTCGGTCACCTGGCTCCGCTTTGGCTCTCCGATCCTCTGGCTGCGCCTCGTCCCTCCGATCTGTCAGCTTCACCGGGGACCTCCTTCCCTACGGCTCCACCTTGGTCCTCAGTCCCACCGGCTCCACCTCAGTCTTCCGATCCCTTAGCTCCACCTTGCTCCTCCGAGCATCCAGCACCGCCTTTGTCCTCCCTGCCATCGGCTCCACCCTGGCCCTTCGAGTCTTTGGCTACTCTCCGGGCACCACATTCCATGGCTCCGCCCCTCGAGCCTCTCACGGCTCCACCTTCCATGGCTCTGCCCCTCGAGCCTCTCATGGCTTCACCCCCCACGGACTTTGCCCTGGCCCCATGCCCCTCGTCCTTTCTCACCACGCCACGCCCCATGCCTCAAGACACCCCCCCCCACCCCCAGCTCCCTACAGAACTTTGAATTTATGTCATGTTTTACGTGTTTTCTTTATGTGTTGGTGTCAGGAGCCACCCCTTAGTGGGGGGGATATGTCATGTGTATTCTGTTGATTCATGTCTTTTATTTTGAAATGTTTAGTTCATGTTTCCCTTGTCATGTGATTCCTGTTTTCCCTCCATGTTCATTTGTCATGTTTTCATTGGTTTATTGTTTAATTATCTTGTGATCAGTTCTGTTTGTTCATTGGTTTATGTTTCCCCATGTCCATGTATTTAAGCCTCATGTTTTCCATTGTGTTGTTGTCTAGTATTGAATGTGAAAGGGTATGTGCAAAGTCTAGTCAAGTCTAGTCCATGTCCATGTTCATGTTTTGTTTTGTAGTTAGGGTTTTGGATTTCACGTTTATTTAATAAACTGCACTTGGGTTCTTCATCTCATCATCGTCTTTGTCATTGCCATCATTGCCAGTTCCAGCATACGTTACAGCAACTTAAAAAATGAGCCCTTCCCAGACTTCCTTTGTTGCCTATTAAAGCCTGTAGACTGATTTTCATGCGAAGGGAGCGGGTCGCTTTTGCCGGGAAAATCCAAAGGATGTGATGTTTATGCGCGCTCCCGAGAGACTTGCCACAGACAGTAATAGCTTTTCTTCCGCTATTCAACAGCGTCAACAAACTTCAACACTAGGTAACGTTATCTTAGAGATGGAATCCAGCAAACGTCCAGCTCCCAGCACAACACTGACTCCAACACAAACTCAGAGTAAGCCAAAAAAACATTTATCTACTGAATCCCGTCTGGCTAAGCGGGAACGTGATCGTGGTCAAGCGAAAACTAGAGTGAACATCGGTAAGACATTTGATTCCTAGAGGGACCTTCGTTCAGTTTTGGGGATCAAAACTGACCCTGAATTGGCATTCTTCTTATTGGACAGGTAAGCTTACATAACTGCAAAGCATGTGAAATATAGTGCCATAAGGATTGATCTGTGTCATTTTAGCTAACTTGATCTTGCCTGCTAACACTGACAAATTGCAAGCTACCTTGCTTCGTAACTTTGTAACAATAATTTCAACTATATTCTCTTTATACTAAAAGTCAGGTATGATTCACAGTAACTGACATAATGTTAATCTGTAATTATTCAGCAAGGTAAACTACAATAACACATGAAATGAATGTAGACAATGTTCAAGATAATGCAAAAAGACCCATTCATTAGTGTAACGTAACTTGGTTATACAGAAAATATATACAATCTATTATTATAAAACAATAGCGCATCGATATATCAAAATGACAGTTGTGATGGAATCACATCAATACTGAATTGTGTTAACATATTTATAATGTACAGTCTATTTTATAAACAGCTACTGTCATCATCCACCAAATTTAGCTAACAGCTATTGATAAAGCTGGCTAGCTAGCTAACGCCGACATAGGCTATCGTATAAATGCAGTCAATGTATCATGCAAAGAAAATTGATTACTTCAGACTACAGTCTCACATAGCCAGATCTATATCCACACTTTGTTTTAGCCCTGTTCCAGCACTGGAGAGTCAGATATAATATGCAGTCTCAAAGTTTGTAGTAAAACAATCATAACTGTGTCATTTTAATTATGCTACCTCATCTGTGATCATGATGCCGGTGAATCACGGTCAGTCTCGCTTCCCTATGGAGTCATGCTTGCTTGCGTCCCTATACAGTGTGTGCGCGATCACGAGCAACAGGCTGCAGTTCACTTAATGGGCACAGGTGTCATTAATAACAAGGGTTTCTGAATCTTACATACTGCAACTTTAATGCAACCTGAAATGCGCTGCCTTGATGTGCTTCTCCTGTCCTTAAAACTCCTTGCTAAATAACACCTAAATTGCAAGAATGTGGGACTTTTTACTGCACAGACCACCAATTGTTGTAAAACACTGTGCATCATTGTAAAAGGGATGTAATTCTCCATGATTGTGGTTTATTTTAGGATGAATTGAATTTGTGTTTCAACAGCGCTTCTCTTCAAATATGGACAATCAAATGCTGCTCTGAAAGGAACAGTCACTCAGACAAAAATGTAAATTTCAGAGTGTAATAATGTGTATCTCAGTGCAAAATATATTTAAAGTGGAATGCCCATTGTTTCGCAGTGACCTTTTCATCTACATAGCTTATGTTCGAGGCCAGACGATCTTACAGTATGGTGAATTCACAATGGTATTGCCGTAAGTTCATTTGTACAAATAAATAGAATTATATAAATCCAGAACTAATCAAGTCTCCATAATACAAATGTCACTCAGACTGTATAAGCCGCACGGCTGAGCTAATCCATCGCGTTTATCCTCTACAGACTGAGAAACCTCTCGGCACAGAATAGAACAGATATTGACCGGAATCCGGTGCTGTTGTTTGAACATCTCCTCCTGGAAAAACCTGATAGGTCATGTCCATTTTCAGCATACAGCATACATTTGCATTAAATGCTCAGAATTCCCTGCAGAATGTTCCGTAATCACATTTTTAAGTCTTTTGGAGGATGCTCTAATGTTAAAGCAGAATTCCGAAAAGGTGTCCCGGGTGTACTAAATAGATTTATATTTCAGAAAAAAATGTTGATATATAAAAATGTCTCTGTTATTGTCACTTTCCTATGTGAGGGACTGGTCGAAGTAAAATATTGTCTGTATCCTAGTTGCCAGGAAGAGAAAAATAATAACACGCTGATGTTAATATAAGATGGTGACTCGAAGACATCTTTAAAGAGGATACGGATTCCAAATAGAAAGAAAATTATTCCATCTCAAAGGGAGATATGTGAAATATTTAAATGTATTTCACTGAGACTTTAAATTAGAGCAAGACGAACAGTGAATGACGGCATGTGAACGTGGTGATATTAATCAACTCTGTATTCTATTTAAAATTGAAGAGTGAATGTCATTCTAGTGGTAGCTTGAAAAGTAAAAAAAAAAAAAAAGAATATAGCTGGTATACCTGGCCCCATCAAAATGCTGTGTAAAAACGCAGGACAGATTTTCCACTTAATCCCATTGAAGTCACAGTTATTGTTGCTGCATCATTTGGCTCAACAACTGGGAATGAGAAATATACTTTTATATCAACAACATATTCACTTATATTAAAATCTGCTCATGTATATTTTTTTTTTTTTTTAAAAGATGTGTGGGTAGAGCAACATTACTCCAGTACACAAGCTACATCAACCTACTTTAAATACATTAGCACAAATATGAAATAATTAATAAATAATACAAATAAATAAATAATATGGCCATTACAGTATATACTGAGGCAAAATCTGGATGGATGAATGCATGGATGAGAGAGAGAGAGACTGACTGACAGACAGGATGATAGAACTATAGAACGATGCATGGATGGATGGATGGATGGAACGAATGAAAGCTGGATGGATGTATAGAGAGAGAGAGAGAGAGAGAGAGAGAGAGAGATACAGACAGACTGATAGACAGGACGACAGAATGATGGATGGAGAGAACAAATGAAAGCTGGTTGAATGGATGGATGGATGGAGAGAGAGAGACAGACAGACAGACTGACTGACAGACAGGATGATAGAATGATGGATGGCTGATGGATGGATGGATGGATGGAGAGAGAGAGAGAGAGACAGAATGACAGAACAATGGATGGATAGAATGAATGAAAGCTGGATGGATGGATGGGTGGATGGATGGATGGATGGATGGATGGATGGATGGAGAGAGAGACAGACAGACTGACAGGATGATAGAATGATGGATGGATGGATGGATGGATGGATTGATGGATGGAGAGAGAGAGAGACAGATGGATGTATGGATTTATTGAACGAATGAACACTAGCTGGATGGATGGATAGATTGATGGATAGAGAGAGAGAGAGAGAGAGAGAGAGAGAAAGAGAGAGTGAGATAATGATGGATGGATGGAACGATAGATGGATGGAGGGACAGATGGATGATAGATAGTTGGATAGATAGATGGATGAAACGATAGAGTGAGAGAGAAAGAAAGAGAGTGAGAGAATGATGGATGGATGTAACGATAGACTGAACGATAGATGTGAGAGGCATGATGGCAGACCGACAGACGCATAGAACGATGGATGGATGGATGGATGGATTGATGGATGGAGAGAGAGACAGACAGACAGACAGGATGATAGAATGATGGATGGATGGATGAGAGAGACAAACAGACTGATGGATAGACGTATGGATTGACTGAACAAATGAATGATAGCTGTATGGATGTATGATATAGAAAGAATGAGAGAGTGAGAGAGAGAGAATGATGGATGGATGGAATGATAGATGGACAGACAGACAGATGGATGGATAGATAGTTGAATAGATAGATGGATGAAATGATAGAGAGAGAGAGAGAGAGAGAGAGAGAAGAGAGAGAGAACGATGGATGGATGGAACGATAGACAGAATGATAGATCAAAAGAGAGAGACATGATGGCAGACAGACAGACACAGAACAATGGATTGATGGATAGGTAGATGTATGGATGGATGGAATATATAATATATATACTAGGAGTGACAGCAAAAGTCACTGGAATTAAAACGTGCCCAAGGGTCAAACAGATTCACTATCATCCTCTTCATAAACTCACTCCGACATTCACCGACTCCCTTAGGGTTCAACGGGTAACTGCCAGCTCTCTCTTACGGCCCATCTGAGTTGGGTGACTCTATAAGGTCAAAACAAAAACCAATGACGTGATTGAGGTCGCCAAACCGATTTACCTGAATATGTCTAATTCGAGAGGAGGCGCTCTCTTGCGAATATTAAAAGCCTGCTGTAAAAACCAAAGTTCAGTACAGATCAACTCCTAAATGGTGCTTTACTCTGTGCTAATGGTCAATAAAGTCTGTTGCTGGTGAGGAAATGGTTGTTATTATGGTGTGTCTCCCTCCTCTTCAAACATCGCCACTTAGTGAAAAATGATGCAGTTGTGGTGGGAAATTTTCTTTTCTGAAAAAAATACCATAAACCTCATGTGGTGCATGCACATGTACTGTTGGACATTTTTAGTAAACACACTTTTAAAAAAATAAGTGAGAGTGTGAAAAATGTTTTAACAAGCTTTTACTTTCTGAACGCCCACAGTGCTGAAAGTGCCCGAAGTTAAAAAAAAAAAAAAAAAAAAAAAAAAAAAAATATATATATATATATATATATATATATATTTATTTATTGCCTAAAAAGTATATATTAATATTGAGCTCAGCAAAGCATATATAAATGGTATGTTAAACTACAGTATAAATAAGTTGTTTCCTTTCCCACAAGATGATAATGTAATTGCATGGCAAAGGTCACATCCTTAAACAAACCCTTGAGGAAGTGCTCTAAATTCAAGCTTCATATTCTGTCCATGTGACCCTGCCTCATTTGCCTTTATTAATACCAGCCTCTGCTTTGCTTTTACACTTCTTGATGAACGTGCGAGCGACACGCTCTAGCTGCATTCACGCCCCCTAAGAGTCAAAGGTAATTTCAGCTCATTAGAACTTGCCCAAATTCATTAGCAAAGACTGCAGCAACCGGCAACCCCGAGGGGAAGAATCACCAGCGTCCAGTTAGTATGCTAATTCTAAAAAGTGGTTAATTCATCAGCGGGAACACAAGACTTAAATTAAAGCATAAAAGTAAAGGGTTTTTATTCATCAACTAATTACACTCAAAACAATGTGCAGAAAAAGGAAAATGGATTACGGTCTGTGTTAACTGAAAGGCAGATATTGCATTGATATGTAGTTTTCAAAGGCAGAAAGTTACAGAATATTTGAGGCTAGACAGAACAATTCAGGGAAGAGGGTGTCTTTGGATTTTCCAACATGTATTGGATCATTCCTACTTCCTGGACCATTTTCATGTCCCAAATTGTCATATTTGTCTTAATCTATTGGACAAAATATTTTGAACCATTTTTAATCATTTTAGTTATGACATCATCACAAATAAGAGAAGACTGGTGTTGAATTTAAGGTTATTTTACTACGTTGTTTGAGTGGATGCTTTGCATCAAAACTATGCTATCTATTTAGGCCACGTCCACATGAATACGTTTTTGTTTTTTGTTTTTTGTTTTTTTCGTTTACGGCTTTCATCCACACTGGAACAGCATTTCCTCCACTGAAAATGGAGCATTTGCAAAACGCTCCCATTACAGCATACTTTGGAAAATTATGACATTAGGAAACTGAAAAACTGAGATTTCAAATGAAAACATATCAGTGTGAATGTGGCCTGTTCCAGATGATTACTAATTTGCTTCATTTTCTATTTAAAATGTTTAAAACTAAATGTGTTTTATTAGGAATGCTATTTTAATCTGTAATCAATTTATAGCTTTTTTCAGATGTCCTCAATATAAATTTCCATCCTGTTAGTCTTGTGTAATATCCCTTTATTAACAAAGTCAGTAATCTGGTAATAAGTTACCAAACGAATAAAGCATTAAATTAAAAAAGAAATTACCAAATGAAAAATATATATATATATATTGTTAGGCCTATATAATTGCCTTTTCTTTGCACAAACTTAAATTAGCCGTACCCTGTTCTCTAGACAAAAAAAGTCGGCTGAATGACATTCTCAGAATGTTCTAGACTTTTTTCAAGACTATAAACTATCAGAACTATTTGTCCAATGCTGAGTTCACTTTCAGAAAACGAGCTTTTGAACATCTTAAAACTTTTAAATATTTTAAATCTAACCCTCTTTACCTTGGATCGCATTTGCTGAACTTCTTCAGAAAATATAAATTGCATTATGACGCTAAAATTAATTTGAGATGACAATCAAGTTCAGTTGTTCGTTAAAAGTTGCTGGAGAAATATGTGGGACATAATGCAGTTGTGATGGTGATGCTTTAGATTAGATGATTGTTCAGAACAGCCTCTTGAATATCAGGAATGTATCATATGTAAACTATGATATTACACCGCATCAGTGTTTCTTTAATAGTTGTGCACACAGCATATACACATCGATGGATGATCCTTATACTAAGACCTAAAGTTTCCCCCACTACTTGGTGCTGGTTTCCAGCTTGAACAGGGTCATGAAGATTCACTTTCAGGTCAGAACCGGTGTCAACCTGCGACAGGCGCAACATCAGGACCAATATTACAGTCCTATCAGTAGGGCAACTGCTCCCATTGCAATTCCTCTTCTTCTGATTGCTTTTATTTGTGAAATTAAAATCACAGTAAGCTGGCTAATTTCAATGAATTGTCTCAATACTCTCCCCATTTTAACAAAACTTTGGGGGAGACAATTTAGGGACATCTGGGAGGCAAAAGGTACAGGATTAGTGATAAACACACATTTCTGTATGGAAACAGCTTAAGCGCAGATTTCTTAAGCAATAAACCAAAACTTTTATTAAGCATGACGTCATCACGCACACCATTTGTATCGATTAAAGGCCATTTGAATGGAAAATTTCGCAAATATTTTGTTATGCATTTTCACTTTGTCGAGAACAAAACAACACAAAAAGTGGATGGAAACTAGGTTATTCTCACCCATTCCTCTGACTGCAGTGAAGTCTAAATTTGCCCATAATTTGGGAAAAGCTACCAGATGATGTGGAAAAGTTTTGTTAAACATGCTTAGATGTTCAGTTCGCTCTTTCCTCAGGCTTAAGCTTGTGTTTCTTTGGTGTCAATGGTGTTTCTTTAAATGAAGGAGGTTGATTTGTTTTACCAAACTAACAGATTTTAATGAAATAGTTCAGCCAAAAATAGAAATTCTGTCAATCTTGTCGAACGTTTAGGGATAGTTCAACCTCCAAACCCATATAACTTCCCTTCTTCCATGGAACACAAAAGGAGATTTTAAACAAATAGTACATTTTTTTAACAAAGCCAATTGATTTGATTCCTTTTTCTCTTCCCAAATACATTGTTATACTATAACTATAATATATAAAGATTAAAAAAGGGGTGATTTGATATTCAATTTCAATATTTAATGTGTAAAAATGATTTATATATCTCATTTCTACCTTTGTATATTGCTGCTAAAACTGCTTTTTTTTTCACACGTTAGTGCACTTTTTCCCAGAGTGTAAAAAAGTGTAAAATATTATTTAATTGTGCATTTTTAGGATACTTAAAATGCTAGCATAAAAGTAGCAAGACAAAGGTGTTTACATGCTAAATTTCATGTCAACCAAGTTCAAGGGTACCGTCATATACTCACATGCACTCTTTTTTTCCAAACATGCATGAATACAAAGAAACCCAGGGGAGCGATGACAATAGAAAAAAAATCTCCACAAGAACCGAATTGAGGTTAGCAAGCAAATGACCTCATTCATCTTCTCCCACGACAATGCTTGGATAACAATTTAAGGGTGCTGATACGATCCGAAACATTAGTTGAGAAGGCTGTGCGCAAGACAATTCGTAAACACTACATCATAATTTGGACTCATTCTGACAGGCCAAGGCCCATGTTACTGCAGGACATTTTAACACTTCAGGTTTTTAAACGGAATATCACACATTTTTCTATGCTATGTTATCCCTTACATGCTAAAATGTGGACTGTTAACACTTTGAAATGCAAAGTGCTTGTGTGAATGTCTGTTGAAATTTGATTTCAGCAAGATCAACTTTTAAATACTAGGGATGTCCTGATCCTGATACCCGGAATCAGTTCCCATACCATGCTCATGTACTTGTACTCGTGCTCGTAAAAATGCTTTGATACTAAAAACTGATACCATCTGACGTACAAATGTCATTAAACATGCCGTAAACATTCAGTGCACAAATTACAATCATGTCATCTCCTAATGTGATTATTAAACCACAAAGGTTGTGATTGAATGAGATAAATATGTAGTTTGCATGAGCTGCGTGCTTCAAAGTGAATAGTGTGCCAGCACCTCATGCCTTTTAGAGCTCCTACACCGAAAACACCATCATGAGCATTGTGCACTTTGCTAGTAGCAGATGACAGCGAGCAGAGCGCTAATTCACTTTGTAGCGCGAGGCACATACCGGCTACATATTTATTTAATTAAATAGCAGCCTAGGGGGCCTGGCTAGCTCAGCAAGTAAAGAAGCTGACTACCACACCTGGAGTTGCAAGTTCAAATCCAGGGCATGCTGAGTGACTCCAGTCAGGCCTCTTAAGCAATCAATTGACCCGGTTGCTAGGGTGGGTACAGTCATGTTGGGATGACCTCCTCGTGGTCGCTATAATGTGGTTCTCGCTCTCGATGGGGCGCGTGGTGAGTTGTGTGTGGATGCCGAGGAGAATAGCGTGAGTCTCCACATGCGTCTCTGCGGTAATGCGCTCAACAAGCCATGTGATAAGATGTGCGGATTACTGGTTTCACATGCAGAGGCAACTGAGATTCGTCCTCCACCACCCAGATTGATGTGAGTCACTACACCACCAAGAGGACCTAGAGTGCATTGGGAATTGGGCATTCCAAATTGGGGAGAAAAAAAAATAGCAGACTTTTGAAGTTTAATGATCACATTGGGTCACATAGCAACCTGCATTTCCAGAGGTGAGAAGCTACCATCAAAAACACACAGAAACGGAAAGAGCTTCAAAATAAAAGCTTCGCCAAAATAAAAGCTAAAATTAAATGGAAGTATGACAGAAATGTACCAATACTGTATAGTTCTGTTATATTTACTGTAATACTACTACTAATAATAATAATAATAATAATAATAAATCAATGGTAATTGTATTATATTTAAGCAATATCTCAACTGTGTGATGCTCAGCACTTCAAGCATGCCAGTGTTGTGCTGTGAGGTTCTGTAAAAGCTCTTCATTTCATAAAAAAATAATACAATAATATGTTGGAAATAAATTTTTATTTGATTGAAGTTTTAATAAATGTATTTATTTAGACACCATTTCGATGGCAAAATTGATAAATTATTGGTACGGAATTCAGAAAAATAAATAAATAAAATAAAACAGTTAGCTGTATCGGGAGTACCAAAAAGTAAATATCAGTACTCGTTCTCAAAAAATAAAAAATTTAAATAAAAAAAATAACAAATAATAATGGACAATTCACCAAAAAACGACAATTCTCTCATCATTTACTCAAACCCATGCCATCCCATATTTGTATGACTTACTTTCTCAAAATGAAGATTTTTAGAAGATATTTCAGCTCTGTAGGTCCATACAATGCAAGTGAATGGTAGCCAGAACTTTGAAGCTTCAAAAAGCACACAAAGGCAGCATAAAGTAATCCATAAAAATCCAGCGGTTTAATATATGTCTTCTGAAGAGAAGAAATCACTTTAGGTGAGAAAAATATAAATATTTCAGTCCTTCTTTTTTTTTTTTTTTTTTACTATAAATCTCCACTTTCACCTTCACTTCCACATTATTTCACATTCTGAAAGTGAAAGTGGAGATTTACAGTAAAAATGCAGCATTTATGTGGTTTTTTAAGTTCTGACCACCATTCACTTGTATTTTATGGACCTACAGAGCTGAAATATTCTTCTAAAAATCTTCATTTGTGTTCTGCAGAAGAAAGAAAGTCATACACATCTGGGATGGCATGAGGGTGAGTAAATAATGAGAGTTTTCAACTATCCCTTTAAAAAACGTTAAATCACCTTAAAATGAAAACTCTGTGATCATTTACTTACCATCATGTTGTAATTTGCCATTCCAATCTTGCTATTTTTCCAGAATGTGTGAGCTATTGTTTTCCAAACAAAGAAAATGTACAGTGATTGCCAGGCTCCAAAAAAGACATTAAAGCACCATATACGTAGACCATATGACTTAGACACCATATACGTAGACCATATGACTTAGACTTTTATTTTAGATATCTTCTAAAGCCATATGATAGATTTATGTGGTGAACAAATCTCAAATCTCATTCACGCACTCCAGTGTTGTGCCGTGGAATGATGAAAGATCTCCTCTTGACCTCACTGTGACTCCCCTTTGAATACTGCGGAGGAAACCAGCCTGTATGAAACATTTCCACTAGCAGGACAGAATCACAGCATAAGCGGCTTTGTCTTCATCTCGCTGCGGGACGGCCTCTCTACACTCCTCCAGTTTGGCTTCATAATACGTTTTGTCAGGCAGATCCATCAAACCCAGCCTTGCTCCCTACACACAAGTGTGGATGCGCAATGGGATCTCATTAATATTCGGAAGTATTCGTACAAAAAAGCATGGATCTAGCACACAGATATTTTCCTACATTTGGATAGACACTGAATCAACGTATTGACAGCTTCTTAAACGTACTAACAACTTCAGACACGTACACATGTTTACAAAGTCTTTGAGGATAATAAATATTGGCTTTAGGGTATTTTTGTTCATGTATAAGTAGGAAAGATTTTCCTGATTGCTGCTACAATCGGAATTTAACATGTAATTATTCCCATTGGCTACAAAATTTTGTACCACAAGCTCTCCAAAAAGTACAACAACTGTATCATTAACTTTGAAAACCTTTAACCATTCATGTAGACATCAATACATGAGTAATTTTAAGACAATTTACAATTGCAAAACAAGTGATTGTGTTTTTTTTTTTTTTAATGTATAGTACACTTGAAAGTTGCTTAAGACAGATATTATTTTAGATTGTAATATGTTCTGTCATTTCTGCCTGTCCTTAAAAAAAATAAATAAAACATCATTTTAAGTTAATAGAAGGTTTTAAAACTTTAAACTTGAACTTATTAAGTTTAGTAATAATAATTAAAAAATAAATAAATAAATAAAACACAGCTTATTATTATCTACAAAACAAATTTAAATGGAGTCTGAACATAAAGCGCTTAATTAAGTTTAATAGTTAGAGTTAGGAGTTCAGAACCAGAATGACTGAAGAATATCAAACATTGCCTTTCAAGCACTGAAATTATAATATAATATAATATAATATAATATAATAATTGTATAATAATAATTACATAGGGAAATCTATCATTTATAATTGTATAAATATATTATAAACAATTGTGTGTGTGTGTGTGTGTGTGTGTATGTATATATATATATATATATATATATATATATATATATATATATATACAATGATCAGCCACAACATTAAAACTACCTGCCTAATATTGTGTAGGTCCTCCTCGTGCCGCCAAAATAGCGCCAACCCGCATCTTTGCAGAGCGATTATCTGAGTTACCGTAGACATTGTCAGTTCAAACCAGTCTGGCCATTCTCTGTTGACCTCTCTCATCAACAAGGCATTTCCATCCACAGAACTGCCCTCACTGGATGCTTGTTGTTTTGGCACCATTCGGAGTAAATTCTAGAGACTGTTGTGTGTGAAAATCCCAGGAGATCAGCAGTTACAGAAATACTCAAACCAGCCCATCTGGCACCAACAATCATGCCACGCTCCAAATCACTGAGATCACATTTTTCCCCATTCTGATGGTTGATGTGAACATTAACTGCTCCTGACCCGTATCTGCATGATTTTATGCACTGCACTGCTGCCACACGATTGGCTGATTAGATAATCACATGGATAATTGTTGGTGCCAGACAGGCTGTTTTGAGTATTTCTGTAACTGCTGATCTCCTGGGATTTTCACACAAAACACATATTGTATTATATATTGTCTGAAATTTGTTTGCCACTTTCAAAACAGTCACAGGATTATTGTGCATGCCTGACTATAAATGTTCCCAATATATTCCAAGAAATTCCAATTCCTTATAAAGTTGTAATACAGAGATAAACAAAATTGAATGCCTTGAGCAGGAGTATAAGAGATCATGTTAAATTTAGTGCAGGCTTTATGTTAGTTCAACAGTCAAACTTGTTGATAAACATGCCGGATATTAAACTATGTGCACGCTTCCCCCTTTGTGGTTTGAAAAATAATTGGAGTTATAAATAAATATATATAATCCGGTCACAAGCTCAGGAAGACATACTTTGATTGTACTAGAAGAAGGATGAATTCAATTAGGTTTTAAGGTCTCCTACATTCTCAAGTGTCTTTGTAAAAAAACATCCCACAGCCTTGGGATTTCTGGCAATGACTCCTGGCAACATAAAAAGTTAAGAGCATCTATGGCACAAGTAGCCCTTCCCTTGGGTTTGTAATGATTGGTTATGTTCTCAACCCTCACTAAAGTGCTTCCATTTGCTTTTCACAGAATATCGCACCTGCATTTGTTTCAGTTTCTTAAATTACTGTACAATTGTGCATAAGCTTACATTACACTTGCAGAATCTGTAAAATTATTACTTAGCTTATTATCATTTAGCTAAGTACATTCCACACTGAGCGGTATGAAATAAAATTATGTCCCAGTGATATACAGTATCAGTAACTTAAGTTCCTTAAGAGTCTAGAAGTGAACCACAGTGTAACGATAGCCAGCTGGTATGTGATAGCTGTGCAGTGTGTAAACCTCACTCCCCCGGACTCAAGAGGCGCACTAGCGACTGATGCCAGTGGCTGTATCCTTTAGCATCCTTGTTAGCGCTCCCGCCTCCCACACCAGAGACACCAGTTCGAATCCCGCTCAAAGTGGGTGGAGCAGGACTGGTTACAGTGGTGCCGTGACCTGAATGGGAGTGAGGTTTAGAAGAGTGAGTGTAACGGGAGCCAGCTGGTAGGTAGCTGTGCAGTGTGTAAACCTCACTCCCCTGGCCTCAAGAGGCACACTAGCGACTGACGCTAGGGTCTTTAGCCTCCTTGTTAATGTGCCCACCTCCCATGCTGGAGATGCTGGTTCGATTCCCGCTCAGAGCGGGTCAAGCAGGACCAGTTACAATAGCATGCCATAAACCTAATGGGGCTTGAAAAATATGTTCAGGATAGCCTGTAATAATTAGCTCTTGCCTTGACAGCACATAATGCTCATGGTAAAACGGTCTCCAATGTATTTCACAAATCGCTGAAAAGTGGGGGAATGTACTGCCTGGCCTTGTAATGCCGAAAAACATGGGACAGCTCATTCCAACAGAGCTGGTACTCTGAAAAATTTATGTCTCCAAAAGCATTAAAGCTCCAACTGCTTGAGGTTCTTCAGCTTAAAAATGTATCAGCCCAAGTAACTCAAATCCTTTACAAAATTGGTTATCTAAACATGTTTGTAGGTACAGTAGCAAACAATTCATTTTTCTTCATAAAAGTGTAAATGATTTTGAATGTATACTCTCATCATGGTAGATTTAGAATGATCTCACTTGTATGTATACGTAGGTTAAGTGTACGCTTACATTTTTGTGTGTCCGAATAAAATATCAATGTATTAATAGTCTCTAAAACATAAACCTTTTTTATGCATGATCATATGAATCAATTCTCAAAATGTAATTATAAGTGAAATCTAGATGGTGATAATATCCGTTTTTCACGTACACATACAAAATATAAGTGAAACAATGTCAATGCCAAGATAAATGCGTTAAATGTTAGAAATAAATATGAATATTTAATTAATCTCCTTTATTAGAATCACAATAAAATCAACCTATAAATTACATGAATTCAGCATTCTTTGGAGTAGATAAATAAAAGTGTTTACCTTTTAGAAGCTGTCCACATATTGATATTGTACGGATTAGTGACTATCCAAACATACAAAAATTTACTTTATATACAAATAGCGAGGAATACTAATGTCATCACATTGGTAGATTACTCTGGGAAGATAAATGAAATATGAACCTTCTTATTTCGTAAAAACGCTAAATGTTTCATTAAAAAAAAAAAAACGTGTACTGAACGGTGTTGGCGAAGCTACTTAAAAACTGCTAGCTAGAAACATTACAAGGGAGAGCATTTTTACACCTGTAATTTGGCTTGGCTTTAAAGCTGCGTGCACAAAACAATGTGCCATTAAAAACAGTGATATGGCATTTTGATGTGTTAGAAGCCATTTAGTTCAAACATTTTCTGAGGCTAAAACAAGCTAGACATACTGTAGGGCAACGAATGGAACAAAACGCAAGTGTCTCGAGACGCATTTTTAAAAGTTCTTTAACTTGACATTTCAAGACATTTCCTAAATCTGCAATCGTTAACGCAAAATGCAAAATGTATTTAGTGTGGACTCAAAAAAGTAGTCTGTTACTGTAAAAGTAAAAAAACATAGCGCTCATTGGCGCGATATTGAAGAAAAGAACAGCGAGACGTGGCACAAAGGTCATTGGCGTCAACCTAGCAAATATTTATATATTAAAACAAATATTAAAAAAACAGTACAGACAGACGGAAAAAGGTATTTGGTGTGAACTGAAAAAAGTAGGTTGTTACTGTAAAAGTAAAAAACGTGGCGCTTATTTGCACGGCACTGAAAAACAGCGGGAAGCGACTCAACTGTCAAAGACGTCAGTTTAGCGCATGGTTATATAGAAAAACGGCACAGACAGTCGCAAAATATGTATTTGGTGTGAACTGAAAAAAGTACATTGTTACTGTAAAAGTAAAAAACGTGGAGCTTGTTTGTGTGACACTGATAAACAGCAAAATGCACTGCAACAGTCAAAGACGTCAGTCTAGTGTTTGTTTACATAGAAACACTATTAAAAAAACAGCGCAGACAGATGCAAAAAAGTATCCATTGTGAATTGGAATAAGTAGATTGTTACTGTAAAAGTAAAAACCGTTGTGCTCAATTGTGCAACACTGAAAAAACAGCGAGACTTCAAAGGGTATTCAAAGGGGGCCTGGGTAGCTCAGTGGTAAAAGACGCTGGCTACCACTCCTGGAGCTCGCTAGTTCGCTAGTTCAAATCCCAGGGTGTGCTGAGTGACTCCAGCCAGGTCTCCTAAGCAACCAAATTGGCCCAGTTGCTAGGGAGGGTAGAGTCACATGGGGTAACCTCCTCGTGGTCGCTATAATGTGGTTCGTTCTCGGTGGGGCGCGTGGTGAGTTGAGCGTAGATGCCATGGTGGATGGCATGAAGCCTCCACATGCACTATGTCTCCATGGCAATGCACTCAACAAGCCACGTAATGCACGGGTTGATGGTCTCAGACACGGAGGCAACTGGGATTCATCCTCTGCCACCCAGATTGAGGCAAATCACTACACAACCACAAGGACTTAAAAGCACATTGGGAATTGGGCATTCCAAATTGGGTGAAAAAGGAAATAAATAAATAAATATAGGTACTGTTCAAAAGCCAGGGCACAAAAATGCATTCACTTTAATTTGGAAAAAGTAGTTTGTTACTGTAAAAGTAAAAAACGTGGTGCTCATTCATGTGATACTGACCGTTGTAATGCTTCATGCTGTTTTTCCAAAGACGTCAACATAGCACATTTTATATTTTAAAACACACACATAAAAAAGAAATAAAAAAAAGCTATTTGGTGTGAACTGAAAAAAGAAGGCTGTTACTGTAAAAGTAAAAAAACGTGGCGCTCATCTGCAAGAAACAACAAAAAAAAAGCGAGACGTGGCACAATAGTCAGCGATGTCAGTCTAGCGTATGTTAAGACAGAACAACTATTAAAAAAAGACAGGGCAGACAGACGCAAACATTTTTTGGCTTTGACTTGGAAAAAGTAGTTTGTTAATGTAAAAGTAAAAAACATGGCACTCATACGCGCGATACTGACCGTTGTGATACGTCTCGCTGTTTTTTCAAAGACGTCAACATATTTTAAAACATAAAAATACAGTCCAGATAGACGAAAAAGGTATTTGTGTGACGGCAGTCTAGCGCATGTTTATATAAAAAAAATTTAAAAAAAATAAAAAACAGAACAGACAGATGCAAAAATGTATTTGTGTGAACTGAATAAAAGTAGATTGTTTGTGTCAAAGTAAAAAGTGGCGCTCATTTCTACGACACTGAAATAACCACGAGACGCGCTGCAACGGTCAAAGACGTCAGTCTAGCGCATCTTTACATAGAAAAACTATTAAAAAACAGCACAGACAAAATGTATTCGGTGTGAATTGTAAAAAAAAAAAAATTCTGTAAAAGTATAATATTTTAAAAACAGCTAAACAGCAGTCAAACAACAAAAACATTTAGTTATTTTAATAGTGTTGCTACTTTTAGTTTGTTACTCCCTAACACTGGCACTAAAATAACTGATAAAGAAGTAATCCATCCAGAGTAAAGAGGATTTTGGCTGAGCAAACTCAATATCAAAGAGAAGAGAGATTCTGAACAAAGTGAATTATGAGAGCAAAGTTATCTCCTCATCCCTGACACGCTCGGATGTAAGGGAGCGGAGGAAATAAATGAAAAGAGATGAAATAAAATTGCCGTGGATCTCATATAGCCTTTCCCAGACAGTCCGCGGAGACATCTGGCCATTTCTTTGACCATTCCTCAACTGCCAGAAGCTCAAGGCGAGAAAAAAACAACAAAAAAACAGCCTTAGTTTCCACTCAGTCATCGGTACTGGCGTGATGAAATTACACAGAGTGGCAGCCACTCCCCTGATGATGGAGGTCGCTGCCCGCAGTGAGTGAGAAAGCCGGATGAGGGCCTGTCTGGAGACGTCCTGTGAGAATAGCCCACCCTCTACGACAGTCACTTTAGCTGACACCAGCCCATCACAACAATGCTTATTTATTCATGCTGGATTCCAGGAACTACATGCATGGATTCGGATTGCTGATTTGAAGAGGAAACCTTGCTGTCACCGGGTTATGGCCACACGGGACAGCATATGGAGCGATGCTCCATCAAACTCATGATTTTTTGGGAATATATTATGTTGGTGTTGCTGGACTGATCAATGCATTGACATTCAATGACATTTAGGTGCTGTAAAGTGCTGTGCTGACATATGTATGAATTATTGAAATGAAGGGGGCCTTGTGCTGTGGAACAAATATGATAAATACGCTTTTCTGCATCTTCTATGTTGTTACATAATATACCATAATAGTACTATGATGATATACATTAAAACTGTTTGTGGTGCTATTTGCAACGCTTGTCATGAGGAGGACAAAGTGAAATTTAACGATGACATAGAGTACTGCGTTGATGCCCCAATGCCACAGAATTTTCCTTTTTGTGTAAACTATTCCTTTAGTAAAAGAGCCTTAAAATAAATTCTGATGGTGAGGGTAAGCAGACGTCTTTAGCTGACTCGGCTCTTTGTTTGTCTCACCCCAGTTTCTCTCAGCCCCTGACCTAAAGGAGACCATGAAAAGTTCCTCTTCACAGCTGAAGTATAACTGACACACAAACTAGGTCTGAAGTTGCCCTTTAAAGCCAGTATGGGTTTCGGAGTGTTTGTTATGACTGGGGAAGCTGGTCTTGGATCATTGTAAAGGCCAACTTCAACCCTGAGTGCTGGATTTCCATTAAACAATGCTGTGGAAACGTTTTCTCAATGGTTTCTTTCCAGAGCAAGACATCAACTGTCATCTAGATTTTTAAATGTTCTTAAGAAATCTTGCTTGTATGTGCAAAAATCGTTGGCGACATTCACATTAATAGAAAACTTGTAATGACAGTGGCAAGGTTTGCATTTCTTTTTTCTCTGTTTTCTAACAGCCTTCTAACAGCCTTGTTTATCAGCTCAGTTTAAAAATATGGGCACAATGTTTACCATGTTAGCTCTCCTTCACAGCAGCCATAATGGGCATTTCACAATGTTTGTCAAAAAGCCATCTGTATCACTCTCACTCTCTCCAAACTGCTATTTTTTGCCCTCCTCTTACTGTATTTATCAATCTGTAAATTGATTTCTCTGTAAACCATCTCTTTCAGACACAATATGATATGAGATTACATCCAAATGTCCATGCTATCTCCTCATGCCTTGAATGGGAAGGAAGAGCTTTCAGTAAAATATATGTAATGTATGTGAATGTATTTCTCATATTTTTTGCAGGTTTTAGTGGCAAATGTCACAATTATTATTGCTCATACTTGTGGTAAGGAGTTTGTTCCAAAGTATTAACAGTAGTAACAGTGATGCTTTCCTTAGCAAGCACCAAAACCAACAAAACAAAATCCAAAACCAACCCAAAACAAAACCCAAAACCAACAAAAACAAAACCCAATACCAATCTGAATTGTTCTTTACCTGAAACTAAACAAAAAAACTAATCCCAAAACAGAACAAAAAAAAAAAACCCAAACCAACCAAAAACAATATGAAACAAAACATTGCAAAGCACACCTAAAACAAACACAAACAAACCAAACAAAACTCAAAACCAACGTAAAATAAATCCAAACAAAACCCAAAGCCAATGGAGCAGAACAAAATAAAACAAAAACACCCCCCCCCCAAAAAAAACCCTGAAACAAACACACACAAACAAACACACACAAAAAAAATACACAAATCCAACGTGAAAGCAAAATGAAACAAGAACAAATCCCAAAACAAAATGAACAAAGCATCACAAAAACACAACTAAAACAACCACAAAGAAACCAAACCAAACAAAACCCAAAACCAACAGAAAACAAAACAATAAAAAAAACAACCTAAAACTAAATGAACAAAAACATAACAAAACCAACGTAAAACAAACCCAAACAAAACCCAGAGCCAATCGAACAAAACAAATCATGAAAAAAGCAAAAACAACCCCCCCAAAACCAAAACAAACCCGCAAAAAAACAAATTAAAACAAACACAAACAAACAAACCAAAAAATACCCAAATCTAACCCAAAAACAAAACTAAACAAAAACAAATCCCAAAACAAAACATCACAAAGCCAACCTAAAAGTAACCCAAACAAACTAAACGAAACACAAAACCAACTGAACAAAACAAATCAAATCCGAAAAACAAAAAAAGAACAAAACTAAACTAAACTTTATTTATATAAAAAAAAACTTTGAGACAAGAAACGAAACCCAAAACCAATCGAAAACAAAACAAAACCCAAAAACAAGCCGAATCTAAACTAAAAACTAAAAGCAACACAAACCAATCTAAAACTAACACAAACAAACAAAACCCAAAATCAAAACAAAACAAACAGAAAAAAGGTCTATGAGAATATCCAAAAGCACATTTGAGCTGAAAATCTCCACCTGCCTTCTAATGTATAGCTGCAACCCTTGAACACCCACAGAGTTTGACATTTCGGCGTTTTAATGCCATTGCAAGTTCAAGCAAGGCAGCTCCGTGAAGGTTTGGCCATACAAAATTAAAAAGCGAGTGATGTCGAAACCCGTACTTTGTGAAATACTGGCTTCCTCCCGTAAGCTCTCCTGCCAGCAAAAGAGCACAAGATTTGTCAAGTTTGTGGGGGTGACCAGAATAACGTTAAGAAGCTTTTCGCTATGATGTAATCAATCCGCTGAGGCTTTTTTTTTTCCATAACATCTGTGATTCAGGGGCTCTCCCACACTGAGCAAAGTGCCCACATTTGTCTAATCCTGAGTGTGTGTATTACTCATCTCGCTGTGCTTAAAAACAGGTTAGGATGGGGCAAAGTAGGGGAGATTGAACCAAACTAATGTATTAAAGTAAATGTAATGCAGCCTAATGGTTATAATTTCCGTCGGTTTAAGATGAGAGTTTGTTCACGTGTTCATCATAAAGGATTAGGTATAATCCGTGCCAAACGACATGCCAATATTCAGAGTTGGGTAAGCTGCTTTGAAACTGTAGTTTGTACTCAAGTACTTAAAATACTGTCAAGCTTGCCTGTCATAAAAGTAGTTAGCTACACTACAAGCTACTAACAAAAAGTAGCTAACTACACTGAAGCAATTTAACGGGGAGATATCTTTCTAAATATATAACATAATATATTCATGTTTGCGAGCGCAACACAACGTGACAAAAATAAACAAAACAAAAATGCTACACTGCTACTCATTGGAAAAACTAGCTTGTTACTGGAAAAAACTATTTGAAATACTGTAATCGTCGCTACATTTAGTTAGCTACTCCCCAGCACTGCCATGTCACGCTTAATGAGTTTTAAATGAAAAAAGGGATATAGTGAATGACAAAACTTGATGAGGATGAGCATTCTGATTCAAACTTAATCCTGTAGCCTTTCAAAGGCTAAACCAAATCAGGATTTTTCAATAATGTATCAAAAAACACAAAAACCCTGGGAAGCAGAGGCAGTAATCAAAAAGTGGGAGTTAAATAATTTCTAAATAGGGTCCTATAAATAGCAAAGAGAAAAAAACGAGGGCATGTAAAATGGATGAAGGTTTAAATCCCTTGGAGGTGGTGAGAGCTCAGTGCTAGAAGAAAAAAAAAAGTTGGAATTCAGCTTAACAACCTGGTAGAGTGGGCAGCTGTACGGAGAGCAGCCCTTTGGTTGAAGAATTCTGATTTATGAGTAGATATGGCCATAAACTCCAAACATCATGTGAGATCTTTCTGTGATCAGAAGCTGATTGCAACTGGTAGCAATAACGTTACTGGAAGCTATGGAAGAAAATACGCCACCAACAGCAAATATCTCAAATGAGATTTGACAGCTGATTTGACAGTAGTGAGATGAAATAGAGACCTTTGATGAAGTCTACAGCTTATTTCACATGTGTCTCCTTAAGAGTTTCAGAAAAGAACTCAACAAAGTCTCAAACTGTGCTCACATTTGCCAAGATACCAAAGACTGCAATCAAAAGTCAGAGATCTCAATAGGAGCTTAAATATCACTTAAATACATCATAACTGAGAACTTAATACCTCAATTGATTCTCCTAGACACCAATGAGATTAAAATGAGAACAAACTGAGACATTTGCTGAAGTCTACGGTGTTATTTCTCAAGAAAAATCTCCCCAGTAATCTCAAACGTCTCATCTAGAATTTCCGAAGAGATCTCAGCGATGTCTCAAACTGTGATCAGATTCGCCAAGATCCTATTTCAAAAGTCAGAGATCTCATTGTGAACTCAAAAATGTATCATAATTTTCTCTCACATGTCTCCTGTGGCTTTTCAGAAGAAATCTCAATACGATCTCAAACATTTCTCATCAAACTCTCCCAACTCTTTTAACTCTTAGGAGGTGTCAACAATTGTCAGTTGCAAAGATTTTTAGAAGAAACATCTCAATGCTGATACAAAAATGAACCATAACTGAGAACGTTATACCTCAACTGTTTCTCCTAGACAGCAATGATATTATAATGAGACATTTGCTGAAGACCCCAGTAATCAAAAATATGTCTCCTCTAGAGTTTTAGAAGAGATCTCAATGATGTCTCAAACTGTGATCAGATTCACCTAGAATCCATATCAAAAGTCATGGATCTTAATGAGAACTCAAAAATGTATCATCAAATTCTCCCAACTTTTTCAACAATTCTCTCATTTGTGTCTAATTTTATTTCCCCATATAGTTTTATGAGAAACATATCAAAGTCTATCCTTAAATTATCCATAACTGAGAACTTCAATACCTCAATTGCTTCTCCAAGACAGCAATGAGACTAAAATGAGAACAAATTGAGACATTTGCTGAGGTCTACTGCGTTTTCTCACAAGAAAAAGACACCTGTTATCCTACATGTGTCTCATTTGGTGTTTCAGATGAGATCTCAACAATGTCTCAAATTGTGCTCAGATTTGATACAAACATCTGCAATCAAAGATCTCAATATGAACTCGAACATTTCTCTTGAAACTCTCCTAGCTCTTACTTTATGTCAACAAATTTCTCATTTGTGTTTAATTTTATTTCTCAGATTTAGGAGAAACATCTCAGACCAATTTTGAACATAAATGAACCATAACTGAGAACATAAATAGTTAATTGTTTCTGCAGAGATATTAAATTGAGAATAAATGGAGACGTTTGCTCAAGTCTACTGCTTCTCAGATGATTCTTGTGAGACAAAGACCCCAGTGATCCAATATGTTTCTCTTCTACAGTTTCTAGAGATCTCAACGATGTCTCAAACTGTGCTCAGATACACCGAGACTCAAAGTCAGAGATCTCAATATGAACTCAAACATTTCTCATCAAATTCTCCCAACTCTTACTGTCAACAATTGTCTCATTTGTGACTATTATTATTTCTCCAAATATTTTTAAGAGAAACATCTATAATTGATACTTAAATGAACCATAACTGAAAATGTTAATGTCGCAATTACTTCTCCAAGACAGCAATGAGATTAAATGTGAAACAAAACCCCAGTAATCTTGTGTGTCTCCTCTAGAGTTTCTAGAGATGTCACAATGTCTCAAACTGTGCTTGAATGTTCTAAGATAAAGTCTGCAATCCAAACTCAGAGATCTCATCAGATTAATTCAAGAGCAAATTATCTGAGCTATGCTACCTACATTCATTGTATATCTCTATACTCTTACTGTTAATCAATGTCACATGTGTCTAAATTTACTCCTTGGGAATTTTAGGAGAAACTTCTGATACAAAGTTATTACTTACAGAAAATAACCATAACTAAGAAGTGTAATCTCAAATATCTCTAGTGCATAAATGCCCTAAAGCTTGAGGTTTGTGTCAAGTTTTGTGTGAACAGTTTTTGGGTAAACAGATGGACTTGACTTCCTTCACTTCACTCTCAACAGAGTACAAAAAGAGAGCCATTCATCACAGAGGTTTGGCTTTATGAGAATGAGATACTGCGAACCGATCAATATTTATCCTGCCAAGCTGAAGGTGTTTCTAGGGATTAACTGCCAAATCTGTGGTGCCTATCAGAGTGATAAATAAAGTTGTGCATAAAAGCGTGTGTTTGAGCTTGTGTTTCTATCAGATACACCAGCCCTCGGCGATAAAGGTAAGAACACAAGTAAACCGTGCGCTCAGAGATGATACAGAAAACAACAGACTGCGAGTGGACTTCAGGTGAGAAGTGAGCTGTTCAATAATACAGATGTGCCTATAAAAATCTTGGTATTGAACCAAACCTTGGTGCATGTCTGCTCTACTGTCTTTTGTTCATTCAAGTTCTGAACATGTGAATCATTTTTTTATTTTTTTATTTTTATTTTTATGTGCTATGTATTTATTATTTGTTTGATTTTTAATAGAAATTCATTGTCTTGTTTCATGTTTACTTGATTGTTTTAAATGTGTATTTATTTTCTTGACCGATGTTTATGTATTTTAGTGTACTGTCATTTACTTAAATTCAGATTCCTTAAACTGTTATGCAGAGATAAAAAATAAACTCATACTTAATCTCATGAAAACTTGTTTTTTTAATTCTCATTATATTCACATTACTGCTATATACAGTTTATATATATATATATATATATATATATATATATATATATATATATATATAGTATACACACACACACACACACACATCTGTATTAGTACATATTACAACAAATAATTAAATTATATATACATTTTATTCATTTATTTTGGTGCTTACATTGAAATCACAATGCAATAATAATAATAATAATAATAATATTAATAAGTATTGTATATATTGTATATATTTTTCCCAAGATCCACTTATAATGTTAATTATCTCCACCACAAAAACAAAAAGACAAAAAATACTAAATTATATTTTAATGAAAAAAATATGCCTAATTTTATTATTATTTTTACTATTATAATTCTATTAAATATTTTGTTACATTAGTTTTTCTATTTTTATTCAAGACTGTACAACAAATATTGCTATAAGGTCATCGTTTACATTTAAAAGATATATATATATATTTTTGTATTATTTATTTTGGTGCCAAAACGACATTACAATGCAATAAATAAATAAATAAATAAATAGATCAATATCATACCTTATTTTTATATATTTTATGTATTTTTTATTTATTCTTTTCCCTGAGCTCCACTTATAAGGTTAATAATCTTGACCCCCAAACCAAAAGAAAACAAGTAAGAGATTATATTTTACATAAAGAAAATGAAGCCTATTTTTAGGACCAATATGTTTTTGGTGGTTTTCATTAGACTCCCATAACGGTTTTTTTTATTTATTTTTTTTTTTATCAATATAAATAAAAAATAGTACAGCAAATATTGCCAATGATGTAAACATAGATTACAGTTTAAATAATTTATTATTTTTATTTATTTATTTATTTTGGTGCTTAATTGACATCACAAAGCAAAAAAAAAAAAAAAAAAAAAAAAAATCTTAGAGGTCATGATCATACCTTATTTTATATATTTATTTATTTTTTTAATATAAAAAAATAATAATTTATCAATATAAATAAAAAACAGTACAGCAAATATTGTCAATGATGTACACATAGTTTACAGTTTAAATAATTTATAATTTGTATTTATTTATTTATTTTAGTGCTTAATTGACAATGCAAAAAAAATATAAATAAATCTTAGAGGTCATGATCATACTTTTTTTTTTATTTTTTTGGTCAATATTTTATCATTGAGGTCCACTGATAATGTTAATAAAAAATAAAAAATAAATATTATTATTATTATTATTATTATTATTATTATTTATATATATATATATATATATATATATATATATATATATATATATATATATATATATATATCCTAGTTTAGTTTTATATAACAATATATTCAACAACTTTCTAACCCTTTATTGTAAAATGAGTTTTGGGACTACTTTACATTGAATTTAAAGAGCACCTATTATGGTTTTTCAAATATTACCTTTCATGTAGTGTGTTATATAGCTGTTTGTGAATGTAAAAAAGTCTAAAAAATTAAAGTGCACAACAAATGGAGTTATTGACTCCCAAAAGAAAGAACCGATTCTGGACACCTGAAACGAGTCGTTTGTAATTCCAGACTTACTTCCTGTACTAACCTACGTAATTTGGTAAGAAAAAACCCTCCTCTGGTCTTCATTGGCTGCTCGCGAACAGCTTTGACCCGCCCTCAAACACTACACTAAGCGATAGACCAATCACAACAGACTGGGACATCTGACCAATCAGAGCAGAGTAGGCTCCCTGAAAGGAGGAGTTTAGAATGAATCCTTTAGAACGGATCATTGAACGAGTCGTTTTTGACACTGGGGAAAAAAAGGTAATACTGCAATTTAAATTACGAGCAAATTAAAGTGTTTTTTGACCTTGGATGCATATAAATCTATTGTATGAGACCTTTAAAACAAAATTAGGCACATTTAAAAATCATAATAGGTGCTCTTTAATCTAAAAACCCTATTTTGTCATTTTAGCCTTTCAGCAAAGTCTTCTTCATATTTTTACTGCTTCAACACTAAATCCACAGTAAAGTGTGCCTTACAAACATACTGTTCAAGTTCATGCTGACTTGACCTGGCGCCTAAATAATATAAATGTTGACATTGAAGTCTAAATGGTCCTAATAAAGGGCTTCATTTTCTTTACGCAAAAAAAAAAAAAAAGATTGTGGGATGAAATGTGTCATTTTCCTTTTCCTGAGTTACACCCAAACACAGCACTTGTTGACTCAAAAACGTTGTACGCTATTGCATGCAAGCTAATTGCTAATGATGCTAATTAAGTTATCTTATAAAGTGCTTATGAGTGAAAACAAACCCTACATTTCAAAGCAGAACATAATTAACAATGGGATATGGAATGGATTTTGATTTTGTTTGCAACTTTGCAAAACTTTTCAGGTTTAGCAGGGATGCCGTATTAAATATTCATACCCAAAAAGCTAACTCTGCTACATTTTTCACATTTATTAATGATGTTCCTTAAGTATTAATGATGCTGTTTCCCATTAATGAAATTTCTCTCCCGTTCCTGTGGCCCAAAACAGTATGCATAATCACCGCCATGCTTATATTCAAGCTGTTTTATTAAGAAACTGTCAGATTGTTAGGCCATGCTATGTTAATCAAAGCCGCTGTGTTGAGTTTTAACAACTCTTTTAGGCTGCTGGGCTGCACTGACTTCAAGCGAAAGCTTTATCGTGCAAAAAATGTACACTAACAAGGGGTTTTGAATATTTTGAAGCCAAGGACCCCCAAATATGGCGATCCTCTTGCAAGGGACCCCCTTCATAAATAAAAAAGTGACTCTATTTTCATGTTTAAAACCTATATACCAGCCTGATCTCATTAATATATGTAGCTATTTGTACGTTAATATTTGTAACATTTAAACGTACATGTTTGTACGTTTGGATAGACACTAAAACGTACAATAAGGACACTTGAAAGCATCTAAAACGTAAACATTTTAACGTATTTACAGCTTTAGAAACATACAATATTGACGAATTTTAAAGTAAGCAAACTACATGAAGCACAATTAAAATGACCACGCCATATGTTGTAAATACAACACTTTCTAATATTTCGACAGGCCACAACTCTTCCCATTTCCATGTTGGATGTTTTCTGCAGACTATCTCTAAAGAATCCACCAAAAAGTGGGCAGAAGAACACAGAAATTAGATTTTGAAGTGGACTAGGTGCTGTCACAGGAGATAATGTCGGTTATCAGTGCAAAGTAATTTAATGTAAAGGGTTTTGTTATGTTACAGGATTTATGTGGGTTGAATAGTTCATTCACATAAGCTTTTCTTGAAGCTCACCAAGCTTGAATAAGTTACATTTTCACATGTTCAGGAAAGTAAAAATGCAAAATGAGATCTCTTTTATATATCAATTGTTTACCCTAGCAATGACAGCAATGAGCAAAGGGAGACTGTAAATGAACCATAACTGAGAACTGCAAGAGTAACCTCTGAACAATAAGATTTTCCTCTGGCTTTATACATTAAAAGCACGATTTTCAACATCTTCTCAAATTTGCATTGCGGATAAAATGAAATCAATGTTAAAAATAAGTTTTAATTACACTCTTGTTCCATGCTCTCCATATCGTTTAAGGACACAAAGTTCGTTTATGTCACACGATATGCTCAAGTGTCATTTCCTTTGCACTAAATGCAAATCACTAACTTTTAAGAGCGCTAATATTAGCCTTTACATAACCTTTGATTAAGTACAAGAGCTCTCCACAGTATGCTCTCATTATATTTCAAAAACAGTATTATTAGTTCTAGCTCAAAGGAATATGTCAGTCTGGTTTGTTTAAAACCACACATTCAGCTTATGGAAGCTTATACTCTTTTCACTATATTCTCATTCTGATTATTACAGCTTTAAATAATTTTTTAATGGTCATTTTATACTTTAAGGCCCATTTATAATGTTAGTCTTTATTGCACCAAACAACTTTTTTCTGACCCTTAAATCTGCCTTTCAGACCTTGATCTAAACGCCGCCGTCCCATGTGAAATGAGTTACAGCGTTTACTGCCGGGCTGCGGGTTTGCTGTCGAGTCCAACATAGTTTTAAACTACGGATCGATATGGGTTTTCAATAGTCAATTCTTAATTTGTTACATTTGATCCCTCATAAACTGGATATGTGTTTACAGCCTTGCAGCCATCAATGATGTGTAAATTTGGCTGGTCATGTGTTTATGATGTTTCAATGGATGAGTTTGGAATGGGGAGGAAGATCTGAGTTCTGAAAGACACACTGTGGTGGGTTACAAAACTAAATTGTAATCAGTAGCAATCTGTGTTGCAATCTTTAGTAATGCAATAAACAATTGCTTATTGCATGTTTTGATGAAAATCTCATTTTAAATATATTAAAGGAATATTCCGGGTTCAAAGTTAAGCTCAATCAACAGCATTTGTGGCATAATGTTGATGACCACAAAACTGAATTTCAACTCATTCCTCCTTTTCTTTAAAAAAAAAAAAAAAAAAAAGAAAAACAGACTTCATCTGATATTTTTGTCAATATTCTTGACTTAACTACACAAAACTTAACAAACCATGCCAACCCGGTGTCACTATACCATCAGACATTCATTGCAGTGCCACATTCAAACTGAAAGCCACCAAGGAGGTTAAGAATAATTGCTTCGCAATACCTCATGTTTACAGTAAATCTTGCTGCTTTTTACAGACTACCTTGCAATTAAAAACAGCAAAACAACTGGAAACATTGGTCTACAAAACCAGAGCAAACTAAATACCAACTGTTGCTTCAACTTACCGTCAAACTTTTTATGTCTGGAGGTCAGTGTTGTCCGTATTGTGTGGCTGCTCTCCTCCACTAGTTTCTCAAAATCCAGCTTACTCTGCTGGCCGAGTTTGTCCTCCATGTCTGAGGTACAGCAGGTGTAGCCCTGAGGGCAAACCCGCAGATGTTCTCCTGTGAGGAAAGAGAAGGACATATTTCACACGGGCCGCACTGGGAGACGCAGAGCTCATCACAGCAAATCAAGCATGCTTCATTAAGTCAAAGCTGCGATCTGTGATTTCCCCAACCACACTGAAGATGTGAAGGTGCACCAACTGAAATTAATGGTGCACGGCTCTTCTAAAAGTGACATCTTTAATTACGTCAAGCCGACAGATGGATGTTTGAGATCCATCCTGGAAATACGTCCGTCAAGGCACGTGTTTTTCACTCAAGTGTGCGTTTAATGGCTGGGAACAAGTAGAAAACTTGTCAAGAGTGTCAGCCAGAAAATGCATTTACTGTCTATTTTTGAAACTTCACACTTGACAGACCACATTACATTAGACTATGTTCTTTTTGATGTTTTATATAATTTCCCTGCTGAAAATAAAGTGTGATTCTTCAGTTAGGGAAATTACTCTGAAGCGGTGCTAGTTTTAAAGGATAGAATATAATTGCTTCAAACCTCTGTATCATGTCTCTTTAAATGGTAGCACAATATACAATATGGGTCAATTTGGTAACATTTATTAATGCATTAAGTATCATGAACTAACGATGAACAATCTTTATTTACCGCATGTATTTATCTCGATTAATGTTAATACATTTTTAAAAATCCTATTGCTCATTGTTTATGTTTGTTCATAATGCATTAACTAATGTTAACATATACAAATTTTAATTTAATATATTTTCATTTGTAGAGGGGGGGGGTCATAATGAAGATTTACACCTATGATTTGAGAGCACCATATCTCTGGGATTCAATTACATTGGGCCTTAAATTTGAATATACAAAATATACAATTTGTTCTGAACCAGAATCTAAAAGGATATTAACCTATCTTTAAAGAGCACCTATTATGGTTTTTCAAATATTACATTTCATGTAGTGTGTTATATAGCTGTTTGTGAATGTAAAAAAGTCTGCAAAGTTTCAAAAATCAAAGTTTTACTGACTCCCAAAAGAAAAAAACAATTCTGAACACCTGAAATGAGTCGTTTGTAATTCCAGACATACTTCCTGTACTAACCTACGTAATTTGGTAACAAAAAACCCGCCTCTGGTCTGTTTACATGTACAACCAGTGCATGCTATTAGCTGTTAGCCTCTGCTAACCGGCTAACTCACGTTATTGTCAAATTACATATAAACTTACCACTGAGAGACGTCCTGTTCTCGTCGTGCTTGCGATGATGGTTCGGGTTGATCTTCCGATGTATCACTATCGGACTCGGGCTCAAATTGGTAAGGTAAAACAGAAATTTTTTCAGACGGAGCTGAAACTCGGATAAGGTAGTGGGCGTTTCCTTTCCGACACGCACTGTAAGCGGTAGACCAATCACAACAGGCTGGGACATCTGACCAATCAGAGCAGAGTAGGCTCTCTGAAAGTTGGAGTTTAGAATGAAGCTTTAAGAACGGATCATTGAACGAGTTGTTTTTGACACTGGGGATAAAAAGGTAATGCTACAATTTAAATTATGAGTGTTTTTTGACCTTGGATGCATGTAAATCTGTTGTATGAGACCTTTAAAACAAAATTAGTCATGTTTAAAAATCATAATAGGTGCACTTTAATACTTCTGGAGTTGTAGACATTCAAACTTTGAAAAAACAACACAAAAAAAGCACTTTTTTCCTATTTTTGGACTCACACATTGGTATATTATGCAACAAGAGGTGCTGAAGTCTGAAGTGAACTGATTTTAGTAATAGACCTAACTATCTTTGTGTATAAGTACAATAATAACACTCCCACCTTTCTAAGGTTATTTTTTTGACTTGCAGTTTTGCTCCAAAATCATAGGCGAAAATTGCGGTTTTCACTAAGAAATAATGGATTACTTAGTAAATATTGATCCATGTTGGCTTTCATCATCATTTATGGATTTCTTTCACCAGTAATCTATATATATATATATATATATATATATATATATATATATATATATATATATATATAGCCTCGGTCACTTTTCACTATCTCTTTAAGATGGGTTCCAAACAGCATCGAAATTCTTTTCACAAAACAGCAGTAAATGAATTACAGTTTTACAGTATAAATGCCATCTCTCGAGTCAATATGTCCAGTTCTCCATCTGCACCATCTGTCCAACTCAGCATTACCCTTCTCCTGCCCATCCCAACTTCACGAAAAAATCTCCCCAACACCTGCTAGATTAAAAGTGCTGTCAGCTTGGCCACCATTGCATCATTCCCCACGCCAAAACCGAAGTGCTTTTGGCACGTGGAGATCCGGTGGACAAAATAATGTATGGCGGAAATGCCAACCACTGGCTAATGATACATTTAAAATAACCTGAAACTTTGGCGAGGAATCATTAGTTGCTCACAGTGAGTGAAAAAACAAGCCTCCTTCCAACACTGAGCAGTGTGTGTGTGTGTGTGAAAAAATCTAATTCTCGGATAATCGCTGGGTGTTAGATACAGCTCTAGTTGATTTGAGAAGTACTATTAGAACATTATATTCAGAGCAGGCAGCTACTAATTTTCAACTTCAATTGAAGTACATATTGAGTTCTGCACAGAGAATATTTTGAGGCCTTTGTGCGATTTAATTTCTGATTGGGTCCTGTATGTGTCTTGCCATTTTATTGTAATAAGCGAAAAATTGTGCAATTTCTGTGCAGGGCTGTATCTGAACTCTTCTTTGACAAGAATAATAGGAAACAGACATTATAAGCCTCAGTATTCAGTGTTGCCACATCTCTTATTAAAGTGTATTCACATTGAAATCCTGACAAACATATTCACTGTAGTTCTGCTTCATTATAGACGCTTTCAATACCTCATTCCTGTTGGCCTTTTCAAAATATTGCTTTGGCACAAAAAAAAAAAAATACCAAATGAGATCTCTTTTAATATCTCAATTGTTTCTCCTAGACAGCAATGAGGATGAATGGAGTTCAAATTTTATAGCTACATACTTTTACTATATGGCAACAACTGGGACACTCACTATCAGACTTCATCTAGCTAGAAGTTTTGGTTTTGATTTTGTTTGTTTTTTAAGGTGAAAGATAAACATGGCTGATGATGAAAGCCAAAATATTTAATGCCATGGATCACTATTTACAGAGTAATCAATTATTTTGAAGAGTAGTCAAAATGACAATTTTTGCCAACAATTTTGGAGCAAAACTACAGGTCAAAAAAGTAACCTTAGAAATGTGGTGGCATCACTATTTTATTTATACTCAGAGATCAGTAGGTCTATTACTAAATTCAGTTGACTTCAGCACCCCTTGTTACATTATTTGCCATTGGTGTGAGTCCAAAAATGGGAAAAAACACTATATCTTGTTTTTTCCAAAGTTAGAGTGTCAATAACTCCAGAAGTATTAAATATATCTTAATATCCTTTTAGATTCTGGTTCAGAACAAACTTTCCTTGTTGTATCTTCATTTTTAAGGTCCTATATGGTTACCTCTCAGAGATATGGGGCTCTCAATGTGACTCCATGAGTAAATGGTCAAATTTGACCAATTTTCAATGGTCGAAAACCAAGTGTGAGTCACATGTCCAACAGTTCAATACTGAAGAAGCAGGTTGTCTAAAAAAACGCAAACTATGAGAACAGTGTTTATCAGTGCAGACAGAGATGCTTTTATGAGGCACAAGAAACACTGAAACTGAATCGAAGCTGTGTCTCTCTCACTCATTTGCTGCAGTTTCAATCACGACCCAATTATGATAACATGACGAACTACTGCGATGTATTGAATCGTGACATATGTATCATTATACATATAATATTGTGAGATGCCCTATTAGACTGGTATCTCCAAGGCTCTATTAGTTATGTCAACTACTGAGATTATACGTACAATATCTTACGATTTCATAATCTCGATGATGATTAAAAACATTATTACGAGTTGTCATGAGACTATGTTAGCTTTAAAGCACTGTGAGATGAGATCTTGATAAACGTGATGTTTTTTTTTTTTTTTGTTTTTTTTTTACAAACTGTTCCAAGACGTTAATTTATTCATTCATGGTCTTTTCCCTTGCTCCCTCTATCTCGGCACATATGTGGCGGATCGTTATGGATCATTATCTCTGGATCTCAAAGCACGGAGTGTGATTGAAGCGCAGCATTGTAATTAGCAGAAACTGCTGACTATAAGAAGCCAAAGCAAACTGGTGCTGCTGTTGAAATGCCAATGAAAGATGGCAAGACAAATCCCTTTACCTCAGCCAACTATCTGTCACACATCAAGAGCACTCCTCTCAAGAAAAGTTCACAAAGTCATTCCCTACCTTACAAACTACAATCATCATCGACTGGAGAGGTAGATTCGATGAGAAAGGTTATAGGGCAGACTGGTGGTGAAAATTGTGAAAGGGTTTTTATCTCAGTAAGTATACTGTAAGGCTTTCAGTCAGAAGTAAAATTCCTCAAAAGATTTCTTAAACAGTGGTTTGGTAAAAGCTGGCTTCATCCCTAGTTAAAAAAAAAAACCTTCAATTTGAATAATTTGTCAATTTTATCCTCCTAAACTCCAAAATCATCATATTTTTGTAATAGCAGTTGGGTAAACAAGTGATAAGCACAAGAATATCACACAAACATGCATTCAGGCAAGAGTCAACTTTGTAATGAAGGCAGATTTTAACTGAAAGGTCGATCTAAGTGGGTTTTCTTGAAAAGGGTCAGGTTGGGGCAAGTTGTCGCATTGATACTGGGACAGGTTGTCATATGTATTAATTTTATACAATTCAATAATTACAATTTCGGTTGGTTTTATGTTATGTTAGCTTTGCTATTTTTGCTTTTTTATGAATTGTTTTGTGCATCAAACTTGTTTTACTGTTTAAATTGAGCTGAAAAGCCAATAAGTACACAATAATACATTTTGAATACAGATATGTTGTAGAAGAGTTCCACTGTGACAACTTACCCCATATAGTGAGACAACAGCGCACGTAAACTGGTTACCTTACCATATACGGTTAAAATTTGCATTTAATCATCTTTAAAATTTACTTTAAAATATTGTGAAAATATTTTGTTATGTTTAAAAAGTATGATTGACCTTATAGTTAACCTTAAAAAATAATAATACAAATAAATAAATAAAAAAAAGTACTCTTTTTTTTTTTTTTTTTTACAGCACTTCTTAATCTTGGTTAGTGTAATTTCAGCATATAATATTATTATTATTATTTTTTTATATATATATATTAAAAGTTGTACATGTTAATACATTATGGACAAACATGAACAACTGCATTTTTCTAAATGAACATTAATCAAGAAACCTTGAAACCTTGAGTATTTACAAATGTTGACAGATACAACCTAGTTACTGACGTTTACAGAGTAAAGTGTTAATGAAGTATCATCCACAGGTACACCTCCAGTTGACTCCAATTAGCTTATCAGAAGCTAATTGTCTAATTGTCTAAAGGCTTGACATCATTTTCTGGAATTTTTCAAGCTGCTTAAAGGCACAGTAAACTTCTGACCCACTGGAATTGTGATATAGTCAATTAAAAGTGAAACAATCTGTCTGTAAACAATTGTTGGAAAAATTACTAGTGTCATCACAAGTAGATGTCCTAAACGAATTGTCAAAACTATAGTTTTCTAATATTAAATCTGTGGAGTGGTTACAAATATTTTTTTTAATGACTTCAACCTAAGTGTATGTAAACTTCTGACTTCAACTGTACTCCTCCTATGGAATTCATGTGACTGGCAACAAATTTGTGCAACATCATGCCAAGACATTATAGATGCTAAATTGCGATGGATTTTTGGATATTTTGAATGGTGTCGCCATGCGAAGCATTATATTAATGGTGAAAAATGGGAAACAGGAAGTGTGTCATCTTCTGTGTGCAATGTGTGATTTAGATCAAAATTGAGACGTATGTTTAGTCTTGGGGGCTAATCACATGGATGTGACTATTTTGGGTCACGGTCGTAGTGCCACCACCTGGCAGCAGGAAGTGTGGCTCTTACAATAGACTTTAAAATAGTCTTCTTATATTTACCCAAATTGCTTCAAAATTGTTTAGAATAATGTCAAATACCAAATGCATGTGTCCACCTTGCATTGTTTTCTGAAAGCCACCAGGTGGAAATGGGCCAGTTGTGCTTGGGCCCAGTCATGCACATTTGGGTGTTTTATGTTACATTATATGTTGTTTAGTTAATGTTAAAAACAACATGGTCACTGTATTTTTACTGTGAGTTTGTCAAATGCAGCTACCATTTTTTAATTTAATTTAATTTAATTTATTTACAAAGTAAGTTCCCTTGACTGGCATGTGACAACTTGCCCCGGTCTCCCCTACTCCATTGTAGTATTTCTATGAGGTCCGGAAACCTTAAGTTTTTTATCTGTTTTAATTCTTGTGGTATCATTCATCTCAATTTAACAGGCCTATAATTTAACACATTTAACATCTGGCCACTTAATCTATTTTTTTTTTTTTTTTTTTTTTTTTTTTTTTTATCACAGAACGTGAACATCCTTTTCAATAAAGAATACATTATATACCATGACATGGTTTATATCACTCTTTCTGGAATAGCGCAAATCATCACCATAGTGCAGTAATGAAATATACGTATTTACAGATAAAAATGAAAGCTATTAGATCACAGATGCATTTTTTTAAAATATGTTGATTACAAGCAGGATTACATTTATTAAAATGTGTGAATGAATGAACGTTACATTTACATAGCTCTTTCTGACACTACACTCAAAGCGCTTTGCACAGTGAACGGGACTCTGCTCAACCACCACCAGTTTGCAGCATCCATCTGGATGATGCGACGGCAGCCATAGTGCACCAGTACACTCACCACACACCAGCTGTTGATGGAGAGGAGAGAGGAGAGTTATAGAGCAAATTAATGGATGGGGATTATTAGGAGGTCATGATTGAGAAGGCCCAATGGGGGTAAATTGCCCAGGACACCGGGGTTACACCACTACTCTTTACGAGGATTTTTCACAACCACAGAGAGTCAGGTCCTCGGTTTAATGTCTCCTCCAAAAGATGGAAACATACACAACGCTATCTCTGCTATCAACAAAAAACCCTTACAAACCCAGTATACAGTGGATCAAACAGTTTACCGGTGCAAGCAGAGAAAAAAACACATTGCATTCAGTGACTGAAATTATATTAGCTAATGAAGAGTATCAGATTGGCCTCTTGTGACTTTTCACCTCTTTCTCAACTGAACTAAACAGCAGATCAACCAAACTAACTGCTAACCATCCCATAAAGAGATGGATGGAAAAAACATGGCTCTTTGTGCATATTGCAGCAGTTTCCTTGTGAAATGAGCACTAGAGGCACTACAACAACAATGACTTTTATTCAGTTTCACACAAATCACGAGTAAAACGCCAGATTATGAGTTAACAAACATGCACTTTCCACCCTGTTCCTCATAATGCTATCTTATGACATCTAAACACTTTCACTATAGCGCATGACTTATTTTAACGTTTGCATTACATAACCAACTACATTTACAAACTTGTTGGAGTGTGATCAAATTATGTGGTAACTGATAGAGCGTTGCAACTGTGATGTAAATGACAGGGGTACAAGTCTTTAAGAGCACGCAAGTCGACACGTGAGCCCAAAGTGTCATAGAAGTACCACATAAAGATGTGAATAGCATTTATCATCTCACGTTTGCTTCGGTTAGGTTTAGTTTTAAGGTTTAGGGTAGGGAGGTCGGTTTTTGTTTGTAAGAACATTTAATTTGCTTTTAGCACCACTCAGTAGACATTTGTCCTCAAAACTGCTGTGATACATGTAATATCATTATGTCACCACTACACTACAACCACCTAGCAACAATCTAAAAACCACCAAAAACTCCTTAGCAACCACATAGCAATGCCCTGGCAACCACCCAAAAAACCCTAGTAACATGGTGGCAAGTTGCTTGTAAAGGTGTGCATTTTCTTCAGGAATATATGGAAATTTGTAACTCAAAATACAATCTAAGCTGTGAGATTTTCCTTAAAGGAGTAGTTCACCCAAAAATGAAAATTCAGTCATTTTACTCACCTTCTTTTTCTTAACACAAAGGGAGAAATTGTGAAAAAAATTGTTGTGCTCAGTGATGTCATACAATGGCAGTTTATGGTGACCACCTCTTCAAACTTCAAAAGGACACAAAAGTATAATTCAGAAGTCTAATAAATGATTCCATGAGTCTCATGATTGTTATGAAAGCATATGATAAGGTTTGGTGAGAAACAAACTAAAATCGTATGTATTATTTAGTGAAAATGTTTACTGACTGTTGATTTCCTGTGTGCGTTCATGACAGGGCACGAGAGCAACAGTTCACACAGCCCACTTGCGACATTGGGGCGTTCAAGTGAAAACTTCTAAAAACAGGTCCTCCACAGCGATAGCGACAACAGAACACAACACATCTGCACACAAAACAGAGAACAGAACTTACTAAACATGTCTGAAGAGTTTGTAGTCGAAGAATTTATGCATTTCTATGCCCAGCCTTATTTTTTTTTAAAGTTTTTGGACCGGTGCCAGTTACTCGCGCTATGCTGAAAATAGAAAACAAGCGATTGATAGAATGTACTGTTGCTCGTCACTGCTGGTTAGAACAAAAACTCTGATTTACATAGAAAATAAACCTTTTATTGCGTGCCGTTTGCCGTCAGGTTAGGACACGGTGTGACTGTGGCTGCCCGTTGCCTCCTCTATGTTTCTGTTTGATTTCCGAGTACTCTGCTTAAAAAAAAAAAAAACAAGGCTGGGCATAGAAATGCATCAATTCTTTGACTACAAACTCTTCAGACATGTTTAGTAAGTTCTGTTTTCTGTTTAATGTGCAGCTGTGTTCTGTTGTCACTATCGCTGTGGCAGACCTGTTTTTAGATAAACAAAACGAAAAAGTTTTCGTTTGAACGCCCCAGTGTCGCGAAGGGGCTGTGTGAACTGTTGCTCTCATGCCCTATCATGAACGAACACAGGAGATCAATGGTCAGTGAACATTTTCACTAAATAATACATTAGATTTCAGTTTGTTGCTCACCAAATCTTATCGTATGCTTTCATAACAGTCATGAGACTCATGGAATCATTTATTAGACTTCTGAATTATACTTTTGCGTTTTTTTGAGCTTGAAGAGGTGGTCACCATAAACTGCCATTGTATGACATCACTGAGCACAACATTTACACAATTTCTCCCTTTGTTTTAAGAAAAGAAAGAAAGTCATACAGGATTATAACAACACAGGGGTGAGTAAACAATGACTGAATTTTCATTTTTGGGTGAACTAATCCTTTAATGTAAACATTGTTTTTTGTTGTTGTTGTTTGTTGTCTTGTGCTGTAACTTTTCATAAGTAGAAAATTGTATTAAATATAGAATCTTTCCAAACTCAAGGTCGCATTACAAGAAAATTACATCATGCATTCATTACATTCACTTACACCAAATGCACCAAAAAAGTCAACAGTCAAAACTCATATCTAAAAAAAAATAAAAAATACACACCCTGAAGATGTTCAAATTAAAAAACAAGATATTTACACAGGCTACTCATTTCTGTTTTCATTATGCTGTTTTACTCAAGAGTCGACTGTTTTGATAGTTGCTCTCTCTTGCATCATTACAGAAATGAGCATTAATAGACATTTTTAAGGCATGACTTTTTTCATAAGATGATTCCAAGCTTCCTTCAAGGAGCTTCATTCAAAATTTGCATCTCTTTGAAGGGCCAATATCTCTCTGGACCAATCATGAAGTGTAGTAAATATGATATCTTCGTTTAAAATATTTTTTTCTTTCATAAATAAAAGTGATCTAAAAAAAAAAATAATCTAAATAATGTATACAATGTAAATAAATGTATATAGTAATAAATACACCAATTGATTGACCACTTTGAAGTACCATATTTACACAGAAAATTAATACTAATGTGTTAGGTTTTTTTTTCTTATCAGCTTTTTTTCATCAAACAACAGTGAATTGACTCAATTAGCACTTTTAAAAATCTACGCCTCCAACTCCAACAACTGTATTGTCTTTTAAATTGGTTTTTATTTCTATCCTATGTGTTTAATGCATTTTTTTCTTACTCTTTGAATTCCATTTTTTCCTATTATTTTCTTTTTACTAGGGCTGCAACAACTAATAAAATCGATAATTACTGATAATGAAAATCATCGTCAAAGAATTTCATTATCGATTAGTTGCATATTTGCGGCGAGCAAGGAGAAGATCCTTCAGTGACTTAACAGTACAGTGAAAAATGTGTTGCATGATGAAACTCATTTGAAAAACAATGGCGACAAGTTGAAGCCGGAAAAAAACATGTCCAAAGATGCCCATCGCATGAGAGCACATTATAAGCACTTCAAAGAAGATCATAATACGCATACAGTTTAATGTGGAGCGGTTGCTGCATCAGGTGCGTTGAAAGAGGGCTTGTGCTGTTTCATGTGCTAAAGACTTGTTTCTCTCCAGCGCATAACTTACATTTTTACTGCTATTTTCTATGTTTTGTAATGTAAACATGTTAAGAATTCAAAATCAGGCACGTATTTCCATTTCACAAAACTGTTTGTCTTTACAACAAGCGAGTCTCCATTAAACTTTACTGAGCGCGCAAGCACACGCATCCACGTAAATCAAACCGATCGCAATGGAGAAAGGGAGTGCATCATACCGCGATTTCAGTTTCAATGTAATCAATTATGCAGCTTTCATGGATGTCACAATGTCCAACCCGATGTCTTGAAAAGTCGTACATAAATTACGAGTTGGCTATTTCGTATGGTCTCGCAAGATGTTTTTCGTGTAAACTCGTACGACTCCATCACGTGCACATTCCCTGATGTGTAATGCGGAAGTAAGCGTGAGTTCTGCGCACGAAGCGTTAAAGACTTATTAATATTGTGCCCTTACCCAAACCCCTTATCTAAACATAACTAATTAGTAGAGTGTGTAAACATGATAGGAAGCTGTTGTGTGTGACAGAAGCAAGTAATTGTCACGCATTAGATGGAAACGATGTCCAGCGACGTCTTTGGCTGCAGTGAAAGTCGAAGGAATTCAAACGAGTGCATCCGCACGATATCATATGAATTAGCCAAATTTAGAAAAGTCATACGAATCCTGACGATTTTGCCGTGAGAGTGTGTTGCAATGTCTCAGAGGTCCAAGTGTGCCGGCTTTTAAAATGTTTTAGATGGTTTATTCTCATCATGTAAGCGCATGTAATACAATGAGCATGTCTAGACAAAAAGTCTAAAATGAGACTGTTCAGCACGAGAGTGAATCAGATGATTGTACTACATAAACTTTATCCTGAATATAATGTATAATAATTCTAAGGGACCTGATATATCATAGTCCTGATAATTCCAAATGTAATGTCTAATTTCACCAGTAAATTTATACTATGAAAAAGATTATTTTACTGGATAAGCATACACTACCATTAAAAGTGTTTTTGTTTTGTTTTTTGTTTTTTCGAAATGAATAGTTTAGAAACAGGTAAGGAGTGACTATACTTTTTTTTTTTTTTTTTTTTTTTTACTTTTAATATGAATTTTACATATAATATAGTAACATATAATGTCTTTTTCAGCTGGGAAGAATTATTAATATTTTTATTCTGTGTCATTTTGTCCTCTGCTGGGATGATTTTTTTTGTCCCACTCCATCCCTGATGAATAATTTTACTCTTTAATGAATAGTACTCTTTGTTAAGCTTTACAAGTAAAGGAAAGGAACTGTTTTGCATATGTCCTGAAAGTAATAATAATAATAATAATAATAAATAAATTCAAATGTAACTTTTCATGATTCAGGCTTTGTTCAAATTTATGTGAGAATATAGAATCGTGTAGTAGAATTTAGTACAGTAAATCGAACCAAATAATCTTTATAATTTAATTTAAAAAAAGATCACATTTTAATAAAATACAGGAAATATATATATATATTGTAAGATTAATCAATCAAAATAATCATTAGTTACAGCCCTACCCTACAGGCAAAGGTGGCAACTTTGGAAAAAGATAAATATACTGTTTTTATAACATTTTTGATCACTCAATTATTTTCACACTTTCATTGTGTTGTTTCATTCAAGAATGAGGAGGTGTGTTCAAACTTTTGACAGGTAGTGAAGGTCTAGGTTGAAGAAATGAGGTTTTATACTGCTGCAAAACCAGCCATGGGATCTGATTATGCCCAGCGAACAAAGTCATGCCAAAAAAACTTGGTGCAAAGTCTCTATGGTATTCATTAGGGTACCTGGCAACAGGGTCTCCTGCATATGGACACTGCCATATGGTGGGTCCCACGGCCCGTTTGTGTGGAAGTTCTGAAAGACTCCCTGCCAATGTATTCACCCACAGCACCACGGTGAAATCCACGTGAAAAACAGTGATAGCCTAATTTACAGCAGACACTTCCCATGGATAGGGTACACTTTGTCCCATTGCTTTTTTAAAAGAATTAAAGGCACAAATCCCATGTTATTTTGATTGTGAACTATTAGATAATCTATTATCTCACAACAATAGGCAGTTATAACAACACTAAATTTCTCACTTCGACTGTATGGAACAATTAAGATCGTCTAACAGTGTTGTAACAATGTCATAATTTTAACATAATTTGTTGAATTGCTATTTAATTAATTTTAGTAAAAATATTTTGTATTAATTGTTTTAATTATTTAAAAAAATGTTTAGATGTGTCCATATTTTACATTGATAAAATTGTAGTGTTGGCTACATATGAATATATATTATTTTTTTCTTTAATTTAAGTTTATTAGTAACTTTAAGCCATACTAAGTAGCCCATATTAAATTACAGTTTAATTTAGGCTATATCTGCAACTCTGTTACCCATTCTGACTAAGTTTTTGTTTGCTTATTTTGATTTTGATGCTTCATTGTTTGTTTTGTATGTGTATTGCTAGAAAATAAATTTAAAAAATCCACACAAATTAAGGATGTAAACTGTACTGTATATAGTATTGGTGATTAATTAATTTTAACAACCTGTTTAATTAATATTTAAGTTAATGTTTTAAATAATTAACTGGTAGTGTTGACTGCATTCATCAAGCTCAACCTTTCAACACTGTTACGAAAGTAATTTTAAGAAAAATGTTTTTTCTTTAATTTTAGTGAAATTTATCAGTTCATCAGAAGTTTATCAGTAACTTTAAACCAAACTGACTAGCCCCTATTGAATGAGAGCTTCATGCGAAATCTTCAGCCCTGTTATTTGCAACAGCTTTACACATTGTTTTAATTACATTTTCTTACATTTGCTGGTAAATGTTTATTGCTATAAAATCAAAAAAATCTAAAGGTTTAAAACTTTATAAAGACTTTGTAACAGGGTTGCAAAAAGTCCAAACCTAGCAACATTTTCTGAATAATCACTCATTATTTGCAAAAAAAATAAAAAATAAAAACTGACTTCATTTTCTTGTGTTTCAGACCCTATTTTGTACATTATTCGTGGAAAGTGCCAGCCAACTAAAACTAATGTGCCCTGTCTTTGATAGCCACTCCAAGCACCGTAAGCAAGTCCCAACAAACCACACGTCATTTCGGTTCATTTTGTTTTGTGGCAAGGAGCACAGAAAAATCAATAACCATTGTTGTTTATTGCCTGCCTGGTGTGAGACTTTTGTCAGCGCCCACCCAATAAGTCATTTATCATGTTGTGCAACCCCACAGAGAATGATGGGATGGTGAGAACAAGAGAGACTCATTTAGGAACCGCAAAGAGATTTTCGGTGTCTGTCATGGTCAGGCACTGGGAAACCCAAGCTCTCCACTAATTCCATGACTAATCAACTTTTAGCCGGCCAGCAACGGCTGTTTTGCACATAGCAGTGCGCTTGTTCTGCAGTGAATGAATCGCCATCGATCTGCTATCAGATACGGCCTCATCAAAACCACTACTGGATCACTGACTTCAGAAGCATCTTTGGGAGGGAGTCTGGCACCCACAACTAAGGCTTAATGAGGGTTCTAAGGTTTTGACTCAAGTACATGTAGGGGTATTAGGCTAAATGTGTTACGCATCTTTAAAGATTAGGCAGCTTGCCCAGATGCTCGATTACGTCAGTACTGAGAGAAATGTAGCAGCTGAAAGTGAGCTGAACTTGAGTTGAAATTTGCATTGATAACAAAGAGAAAGAGCTCTGGCGTCAAAACCAATTTTAAAAATGCATTTTTGTGTAGGACATTTGTTATTTAAGTTTTTCAACAGTGGTAAATCTTGGGGTATTATCAGAGGACTCTCTGGGCTTTTCAGAGATACCGAATGTTTGAGAGTTTGGCCATGACAACTTCCTCTCCTTGGTCTATAAATATGGATGGAAATGTATCACAGTTCAATTCGGCAAATTAAATAAAATATGAATAAAATATATATTTTTTTAATATTTATTTATTTCTTTTATCATTTTGATTTTATGCACCAAAAACTTCAATTTTCAAAGCTCTGTGAATTTGTATTTTTATTTATTTTTTTTATTTATTTTATTTTTTTTGTGTGTGTGGTGGGAATGAATGTAATGTAATGGTGATTTGAGAGATATACGTCAAAATCCCGTTGTATCATATTTGATACATGAATTTCAGAGAGGGTTTTTCAATAAAATAATATATAAATTTTTAACCAAGCACAAGTTGCTTATATTCAGCAAATACTAATTTTAAAATATCAGTAACAATATAATCATTACTGTCACTTACTTCATTAAAATAAGCTTTCATTTATCCCAACATAAGAGTCACTTTTCACGCAAGTCCGCCACCATTTTAAATAGATTGATATAAACATTGAAACCACTTTTTTCACAAATAACCACTAGATGGTGCCATAAAGATGTGAAACTTACATACCATAGGTTGCTTGGCTCGTCAGCTTGAACAGAGAGTGAAACAGGAGCCGTAAAACGTTGTGTATCATATTTGATACAGCGTTATGGTGTCAAGGATTAGGTTGGGATTTAAAGGGTTAGGAGATCTAAAATATCTGTAAAATAGTAAAAAATGTAACTTTACAAAAATATTTTTAATATAAAGGATTACTTATATTTGTATCTTTCTAAAGCTGTATATACATAAAAACGTTCACATTTAGATGCTGTCAATATGTCCATATTGTACATTTCTGGGTCTATCCAAATGTACAAAAATGTATGTGTAAATGTTACATACAAATACCTATGAATAAGAATGAGATCAGGCTGAAAAAACACCAAGAACAGCCTAGCAACCACACAGGAATACGCTAACTATTGAGAACACCTTAGTAACCACATAACAAACCCCCAGCAACCACCAAGAACACCCTAGCATCACGGTGGCAAATTTTGCACACACACACACATACACGCACAATAAAAATAAATGTATCTTAATATAAATATATTTTGCTGCACGAAATATACATCTTTAGATATAAGATTTCCAAAAAGGGGAACACCCTGCTCTTAAAGTCTAGATAAGAGTAAATATAGTCATGAATCTCATTGAAAACTAAATAATATTGTACAAACATGCCCTACTGAAACGTATCGGTCAGTGGTTTGCTGCCAGGTTGAAAGAACATGAACAGCCTTTGCTGTCTTTATCTGTATCTCTTCTGTCAGCGTCTGCTTTGCCAGAGTAATATGGGTTCATGTCACCCTGACATCATCTACTCAACACACAGAAGATACTTCAGAGATGAGCATGGAGCCAGAAAAGGCACTACGTTCAACCAAAGCAAACACACTCTCTCAGAGTGAAGCTTAAAGGTCCTGGAATGAAAACAGACTGTTTCAAGGGTCGAAAGCTCTTTGAGAGTCTGCCAGACCACCTCGAACTAAATCAACAATGATTAGAAACCTTCAAGCTGCTTCTGTATTCGTGGTCTGCTCCTATCACAAGTCTAACTAATGAACACATCAGTTTCATACTGCATAATGGATGAGTTTTCACACCAAACACTGCCTAATTATGCCTTACAGCCAAGACGGTGACTGGCATCCTTTTTTCTTTTTTGATTTTGGATGGAAAACATAGGAATTATGAAGGGTTTAATTTAAACATTGTAAAATGTGTTAAATGGATAAGTGGACAGTTCTTGGCTAGAATAATCTGCAATGTGGGCCAGACTTTATGCAGATAGTCTTGCAACGTCTTGCAACACAAGACTAGGGGGTACAAGAAAAGAAGTGGGTAATGGGAAAGGAGCCACAAAATGTGATGTTACACCATATTAACTTTTTACTCCGTATACCACTTTCCGTGATTCCTGGTGGGACTCGAGACCTAAATTGAATTTGTCCATTCAACACAGAGAAGAGAATTCCCCAAACTGAATGCCACCATATGTCACAGTTTTTGGAGGCATATGAAGGCTCACCTGACTTCCAAATAACTTCCAGTCTTGGCAGACACTCCTAATTTGCCCACAGATAGTTGGTATTTTTTCAAGTACAAGAAAAAAATAAATAAATGAAAATACTTGAAGAAATACAGAAAATTACACCCGGACCAAGTCATGTTGATTCTGCTGTGTTTTTATTTTATTTGTGATTATGTCTTTTTATCAAATTAAAAACGTATAATATTTCACTACCTCTCTAAGTTCTTTAGATGTAATGCTTTACCACCAGTAAAATATTTAAAATATTTTTAAATATTAAAATTAGAATAACAATGTTTGTTGAAACCTGTATCAAGTGCAACTAAAGTTATTTCTAAATATGTATTAAAATGTAGACAACAGAGGAGTTCTCACTTTATTTATTTATTTTGTTAGAAATGAACAAAATACGATTATTAAGCCAGTACATACAAAACCAATATTCAAAAGAGCCTGATGTAATGAGAAAAAAAAATATTTGAAAGTGCTGTAATTATTGCTAAATGACTTTACGTGGTTCCTTACAGGTATCACGGCAGTTTTGAGGTGAAATGTCCACTGAGTTGTGCTAAAAACGAGTTCCCGAGTTTTCGAAACAGATGATTTTTTTTTAAGGTTAATGCTCTATCAAGTTTTCAATCAACAAAACCTACCTCACTACCCTAAACCTTAAACTTAAACCTAACCGATTGTGTCAGAAAAAAAACAAATGTAAGATAAAAAACACAACCACGTAATTTTGTGTTGCTTCTATGACACTTTCAGACTTGCATGCTCTTCAGGGCTCATACCCCGGTCCTTTGCATCACAGATTCAACTCTCTATCAGTTGAGCTAGCGCACAATTCCATCGCGCCCAAATAAGCTTGTAAATGTAGTTGGTTATGTAATGCAAAACCAACCACTTTTCTTAAAGTAAATAGAAGTCGTTGTTGTAGCTCGTCTAGTGTTCATTCCAACTGGAAACTGCTGCGATACATACAACGAGCCATGCAAAAAACATTTTACAAAAATGCAGGTATAGTAACAGGAATCTATGAAACCAGGTTGGTTCAAAACCATGGTCTTTCGCTACCCTAAGACACGACGGTAAGCCTACAACAATGATTTCAAATTCAGAGCTGTCGACTTCCATTATTCGTCATTGCACGTTTTCGTTATGTCCATAAAAATCATGATGGATAACAAATGTAAAAGTTTAAATATTGGTAATTGTAAAAACAAACAAACAAACAAACAAAAAAACATTTATCAACCACTATTTTGAATATTGCAAGGACCTGTCCCCTTCAGTATCTATGGTGGTGATACCAAGTGTTGGTGTTGAGAAAATGGTAATACCATGGTACTGTATGATTACCATATTTGTGTACATGGCATTTTACATAGTACTCAAAAGTACTTCAAAAAATACAAAAGTTCTACCATGGTGAATGTCCAAAATACATGTAAATCTTGGGGAATTTTTTGTTAGTGTTTACTGCAATATCACACTTTGAAAATGCTGCAATATACAGTATAGTACAATAATCAAAACTTCCCAACAACAATACCGGTAAGATGCCTTAAACTCCACAATATCAGCAGCTGTTGCATTGGGCCGAAATGGAAATATGCTCTCAAGCTAAATATTCCATGACCCACTGATCCACAGCATTTATGAAATTTGACAGACTACCGCAATTCATCCTACATTCCCGTTACCCACTTTAGCCACTGACAAGATGCACTCCATACACGGAGGAAGCATTCAACCTTGGTGTAATTTAAAGTCCATTTAATGTACATTAACAGCCACACTAGCATTTTTACAGTTCCGTGCTCAAATCCCCCACACCACTAATGAGGGGTCACATATCGCTTGCAGGTGGAGGCGCTTCTGCTAAATGTCAATGGAGGAGTGCGCTGATAGCCAGAAACTTCTGTTCCGCCCATGGCGAGTGTCTAAAATGATGCATATGGACTATTAAATTGGTGGAATTTTTAAAACTAGAGCTTTTATTCACTCAGAGGGGAGTGTGAGTTGAAGTTAAACTTCATTATGCTTATTTTGAAATTGAAAGTCGGGAGTACAATGAAATATTCATGTTACACGGACTGGTAGACTATTATGCATGTTGCATAAAAACTGTTATACTTCATATGAAACTACTCGGAAAGTTCGAATTTCCAACTTTATACTTGGAAAAAGTGTGATAAAATAAAGCAAAAAGTAACGAGGGCTGTGCGTTACATTGATTTTAACACAGGTATGGGGTGTTACTAGGCACAACAAAAAATGGACGATGCTAACTGATGCTCTCTTCAGGTACATTAAAACTCCATGCAAAACAAAAAAGCTACAGTAGTATTGCTATTTTGTTTCTATCTTTGTTTCTATCATTTTCAGGTCAGAAATATAAAGTAGAAATATCCCAAATCGGTCACATTTACATTTGCAAGTCAAAATTCAGCGGGCGACGAAGACATTACAGCACAAATAAAAATAAAGACAACCGAACAAAGATTCAAATTGAGTAAACAGCATAAAATTAGCAATCCTGCCGTGTCTCATAAATTATTTTCTGTCGACTTTTTAGAATCAGATTTAGCGATACCGAATTCGAGAATGAATCCCTCTTCTGAGGCAGTTGTAACTTTCATGTTTGCAGTAATCAGTTCTCAGTGAAAATGCATAAAAAAATTGAAACCACCCATCCATCAACCAACTAAGATTCATTTTTTGGAAAGCTGGGAAATGGATGAGCAACAGGAGAGGAAAAATCTTTGGTCCACTGCACATTATACAAATGCTAACTGGAGCATGCCACAGTATTACAGGTAGCATCTAAAGGCTGTAGTGAGCCCAGGAAGAGCCCGAGGCATCAACCGATCACTCAACCTCCATCCCAACCAGCGTCTCCATCACCTCCACCCATCTGGAATAGACAGCCTGCCTTGGCCAGACCTGTTCTCTCCACAACTGATGCTCACTGATGCTCAGTTGTTAACTAGCCACCAGTGTCGACATGCATCTTTGAAATTGTAGTGTCTCAAGCTACAACCTACTCAAAAATTAAAGTACAATATTTAAACTACAGTCAAACTAACATAATCTATATCCAAAGCTAACCCTAACCTTCAACAAAAAGTAGTTAGCATCACTACAAGCTACTAGCAAAAAGTAGCTAACAGCACTGAAGCTATATCACTGCAAAAAAAGTATTTTCCAGTAAGAGTATTTTTGTCTTATTTTCCAGTAAAAATATCTTATCCTTAAAACAAGAAATAATTACTTGATAAGCAAAATGGGATAAGATAAGCAGAATGGCATAAGATATTTAGTCTTGTTTTTTGAGAAAGCTAACAAACTTTAGTGGGATTTATGCTTAAAACAAGAAAAAAAAAAAAAAAAAAAAAACTACTTGCCGATGGGGTAGGAAAAATAAACCTGTTTTTGTTTTGTTTTTTACCTAATTGGCAAATAGTTTTTTCTTCTAATAAGCATAACCGTTACTAAATTTTAATAGATTTCTCTGTAAACAAGACAAAATATCTTATGTAATTTTGCTTCTCTAGTAAATTTATCTTGTTTTAAGAATTTTTTTATATTTTTACTAACAAAACAAGACACAAATATTCATTAAGAAAATAATTTTTAGATATTTTTTACTGAAAAAACAAGACAAAAATATTGCAGTTAGGGGGCAATACCTATTTTAATATATAAACACTTCCGTTTAAGTTTTAGAGTCGTTTTTGTTCTTAAAATAAATTTGTGTGTTTGTTGACCAAGGATGCATTAAATTGATCAAAAATACTTCCAAAAACATTAGTATTGTTGTAAATTATTATTACTCTTTGAAATTATAAACTGTAGTGTAATCATCAGCTTATAAATGTTTGTTTTTTTATTTATTTTTTTATTGTTTTTAGAAAATGTTGAAAATCTCTATTAGAGTGACAGCATTTACAGATTTAAATAGATAATTTTACAGACAATTATGGTTGCCATTTTTTTACCACATGAGCACTTTAAGCACTTTGAACCATCATGCATCTCGTCGTTAAAATGCGGGACAATAGTCATAATTTTGGCCAAGATATGGGACGTCCCAGCTAAAATGTGACATATAGCAAACCTACATACAATGCAACCAATAAAATGAGAAAACACCCTAATTTATTTCACCGAGTCGAAAACGTGGTGATTAACAGCAGCATTTAACTGAATATTTTATATTTTCAAATATGACGTAAAATGTCATGCAACGACTTCTGCGCTGGAACTGGAATGAATTTGTGAATACATTTTAAATACTTTCTAACACTATACAATAGAAAGAGGACATTTTGGGACAATGTGTTGGATTAGCGAATTAGTTAGCTAAGCTGTAAAGCTGCATGTACATTCATACACTGTGACGAAAACCACAAATTTAGCATTTTGTGATGCTAACCTGTTACTCTTTCAAAAAAGTACATTGTTACTGGAAAAGCTGTTCTGTTTGGAAAATATCTGAGCTACTGTCATTTTGCTAAAAGCATAGTTAAGTTAGTAGCATTGCGACTAAGTTAGTTAGCTACTCCCCGAAACTGCTAGCCACTAATACCTGAGATACTCTTTAGTCTGTATTTGACTACCAACATCACAGTTTTAAACAATGTGTGGTTAAATATCACATAAATGTTCGCAGTGGGGTTGTTTTTATAACTTAAACAATTCAAGTAAGGACAGGTTGACTCTGTTAGCCAAGTTACTATGTGTCCATTTTAATTATCTAGTCAGCATGTTCCCACCAACATTGGCAAAAGCAAAATAAGAGACATTTCTATTTAATGGATTCTTTTGTGAATCGCTTATTAACTTATAATTAATAAGAGTATGTGAGCAGCCTCTAAACCAATGTATTTATGATACTATTTAATTTATCTATCCATTTACCACCCCTTTACTTTTGCCTTGCAATAGTGAGACCTTGATGAAAGGTAGAAGTCAAAAAACATTCTGGCCTACAACACAGTATTTCATAGACAAAGGCCTAATTAATCAGCTGATATATGGCCATTTCGAGATTATAGGCTGATATCCATCCTTAATGACGGCTAGAATTTTCAATGGACAATATGCATTTTCAGTTTTCCTACATTTTAGAGTAAATAATGATGTGTGTTGTGAGCAGGGTGGGCTTTCCAGTGAGGGGCAGTGGAAGTATTTAAGGAGATGAGACAGAGGCAGAAAGAGAGAGAGAGAGAGGCCGCTCTGTGCATGTGTGTTTATGTTGCTGTGATTTAAGTTTTGTTGTTTGTTACTCCGGTTCCTGCATCCTCCTTTCCCGAACTGTTACACTGGTGCCGAAACCCGGGAAAGGAGGATGCGGGAACCAAATTAACAATCAACAAAACTTTAATCAAACATAACATAAACTGCAAAACAAACAAAGTCGCACACATAGCTTCATGCGTCTCTCTCTCTCCGTCTGCTGCTGTCTCCTCTCCTTAAATACTCCCACCGCCCCTCACTGGAATGCGAGACTAGTGTGGCACACAGTTGGAACTCATTCACCACTTATCGTCCCGGCCTCACTCTGCCCAGACACCACTCAGCCCGCCCTGCTCGCCACAATGTGTAAAATTTATGTTAATTTAAATAGTCACCATGAAATCAAAATTGACCCTATTTATTTTCTAAGTACACATTTCTGGTTGTATTGTGAACAATTAAAAAAATGTAGTGCTTGTTATTCCATAGAAACTTAATGTTGTAATCTTTCAACAAAATTGAATAACTTTGTCCGCCTCTGAAACGACAATGGTACTGTATGTATCGTCTCGTTTTCACAATCCAATCAATTCCTGATGGATACTAACATGGGAATATATGGTATATTACTGAAGTAAAATAGGTCTAGAACACTGGTTGATGTGGAATTTAAAGCAGTTTTGTGGAGGTCAAATGTGTTATCTATTCAAATCAATTATCATTATTAAAATCAACATTATATTGACTAACCTGCACCCTGCTACAGATTTCAAAACCCATATCTGTCGACATCTAGTATTAAACTTAAAGTGATAAAACAGCTTCAACCAACTATCTCAAACTTCATTAGCCACAGAAAATATTACACCCATAATCTGCAGCTTCTGATCCGCATCATATTCACTTTAACCCACTAAAACAAAATCTTTGAACCTCAGAGTCAGGTTAAATTTGCGAAGCATCTTGAATTAACACAAAATCAACTGTGTTGGAAATCATTTCCATGATCAAATACCGCTGTTATCCAGAACACAAACTCCAGTTCTTATCTTCTTTTATCTAGCTGTACATTAGCGGAGCTGCTATCTCATAAATGGATTATTTTCTGCTTCGGTAGGGCTCGTCAGATGTGCCATTGTTTAAATATTAGTCTAATTCCCTATGCATTAACGTGAGGAACGAGCTAGCATTACTCTCCCCAGCCAAATGCTTCACCTCGGTCCCAACAGACCTCACAGACATAATGGTGTGTGACTGCTCCATCTGAGATGACTGCCGGCTAGACTTTGCTTATTTCACAGAAAATGGGCTTTATGTTCAACGTTAAATGTCTGGTAAGAGCGCCACAATTTCACGAGGAACCCACCTGGTGTGGGAAACAAAAAATAAGTGAACAACATTTCTTTTTGTTTAAAATTAATAAATGAACAAAAGCATTTCATTTAAAGTGTGGTGAATAGACTTTGATGGCTGTGACATTTTGTGACAAATGTGTTTTTGCTGAAATAAAGATGGAAGGAAACAAAGAAATAAATGGAAATGCTATTTTCAGCCATTGGTTTGTTTTTGAAAGCAGTGACTTCCTCGGCACACTTCAATGCAGCTTGTTATCCAATTTGTCCAAGTTCAAGAGGTATCGAGTCTGTCAAAATACGCTTTTACATCAACAGACACCTGAAACAAACCTCGAATTAAGGTATTACAAAGAGAGAAAACCTGCTATGAATTCTTATCAGGCTGCAAGTGTCTGTAATGAACTGCAGTGTCCCATTCAGCATGTGTCCCATTCAAGAAAGGTGAATCTTACTGAAGGTTTTAGGCCAAATGCAGTGGTCATAAAGCCCAAGGTGTGAACTAGTAGAGATTTTGCATTACCATTTATATAGATGGCCTTTGCTATATTTTTTGCCATTTATCATTGGGCAAGGCTGATATATTATTTATGTGAGAGAATGACAAAGATACATGAAATAATGAGAAAACACAGAGCAGGACGAGTGCCAAACAAGTCAAGACCAACATCAAGCTTTGTCGCATAATGATATTAGACTTATGACACAGCGTGCCACCCACCCTTACTTATTTTTCATTTAACGTTATACTATTAAATCAAAATTGACCCTTGGAATTCTTGGTCATATTGTGAACGATTCATCAGTGCATGCTATTCTATTAGTTTTAGTGTTCATCCACACTTTTATGATGTTTTTCTATTGTTCTTCTTTTTGTACATCTAGACGGACATCATTCATCGTTGCACAGTGTCTCGCAGTCATGTCAGCATCTCATGCAGGAGCTGCAAATTTTTTAGATGCCATGTCAGGTTAAAAGGAACGTCAACTTTTAAAAATGTATCTTGAGATACCTGCGTTCTGTTCCATTCATTGCGATGCATCTTTCTTTCTTTTTTTGCGCAAGAATGTGTTTTGTCTGAACAGCCCCTAAATCTTCAAAAATCTTCAGAAAACTTGCTGAAACAACTTATTTTTTTCTTACCACCTGTCATTTAAAGACCCCTTTTCACCATCAAATACATTTTGGAGTCCTGCGCTACTTTTTTATTTATTTATTTTTAAGTTGAATATTTTTTTTTCAATAAAATACGTCACAAAAATGGTTTGCAAATTCAATTTCATATTGCTTAAGAACAATTTCTTCGAAAGAAAAAATTGTATGGGGCTGTTCTCACCGAACGCTTTTTGTGTCCATTCACACTGGTTTTTAATTGTTTTTCAATTTTTCTTTTCGTCTGTCTAGTCTAAACACACTAAATGGACATCTTTGACAGTTGCCGAATGTCCCACCGTTTTTCAGTGTCTTGCACAGGAGCGGCATTTTTTTAGATGCTGTGTTAGGTTAAAAAGAATGTCAACTTTTAAAAACGCATCTTAGCACAACGAGTTCAGTCTAAATAACCCCTAAGTATACATCAAAATGTAATAACTTGTAATAAGTTATTATAACTTAATAACTAACGTTTCCACCTCTGAAATGACTTTCCTTCTTGGCCGACCTTACCAAGCCCTATTTTTCAACCCCTCCCTTACAACGACCTGCCATATAGACACTTTTCACCATCCAAACAATTCCTTATCGATAAAATCCAGTCCTGTGCTACATTTTGTTTTTATGTTGAATATTCTGTTTCAGTAAAATACATCACATAATGGAAGTACAAATGGTTTCTGAATGCAATGTCATGTTGACTTTAACACGATGACTGATCACACTTCCAAACACGTCATAAATATTTGCAAAGCACTACTGAATGAAAGCATCATACAAATCCGAAGACATCTGAACTAACCCTTGGGTTTAATTTAGGCAAATCCAGACAAACTTTTCTTTGCCTTCTTCAATACTTCACAGCACCAATAACTTTCAGAAGGCGCTGCGGAATACAATCTTGCGTGCATGAGTGTTTCTGAATGCGTTACCATGGTTATTTTAATAATTTGTTTGTTTTTTTTAGAGACGGAAATATTTCCTGATGAACTTCCCCTGGGTACGACTGATGCCAAATCTCATCAACCGTGTAATTATTTTCTTATGTAAACAACAATAAAGCCGTCCCAGGGGTGAGCTTTATTTGTGCGACTGACACCTTGCCCTGTTGTTTGAGAACTTGAAACCGAAATCTTGCTTTGTATTACTTTCACATCCTTCAAATCTTCTCCACAGTGCCATTGCAGGGGGTTTAGATACAGTGAAGCCCCACAGGACCCAACAAAGAGTGTTCTTGAAGGGAGAATACGCAGCAAATCAAAGATGCTTTCGATTTTCAGAGCTCAGGGTTTGAAATAATACTGTGGCTTTTCCACTCATGGCTAGAAGAAACTGTGCAGGATGAATCCCTTGAAATATTGGTCCCTCCCTTGACATTTTATGGATTCTTTATCCTGTTATGTAAAACTTATTTCCAGAAGTTTATGTTTTCTATCTGCTTGTCAAATGACACTAAATTAAACTAATTTTTAGACATTTCTGAAGAAAATGTGAGTGGTGCTTGCCCAAACTCATCACAGGTGTTTTAAAAAACCTCTATCCCCAAACGTAACCTTAATGAGCACCACTAATCATTTCCAACAAACTAGAGGTAAAAGAAACTTATCGTAGTACAAGCTACTTCTAGACACTAGTTCTTATTACTAAAGTAAAACATCATTAAGGAACATCGAGGAACAAGGAAGATCCACATTGTTTTAGGTCTTACAATTCTCCCAGTCTGAAAACTAATTTAGTTTTAAACAAAGTTTGGTGGATTTCCAGGACATAACATAACATTCCTAGTTATAAAAACAAATTTCAATGCCTGGAGATATATGTTGCCTGGGTGATTCTCACAAAACCTGTCAAGATGTCCAGGTCATATGTAACCCCTGTTCATCTACTTATCCATGCGATTATCTAATCAGCCAATCATGTGGCAGCAGTGTAATTTATAAAATCATGCAGATACGGGTCAGGAGCTTCAGTTAATGTTCACATCATCCATCAAAATGAGGACAAAATGTGATTTCGGTGATTTAGACCGTGGCATGATTGTTGGTGCCAAAAAGGCTGGTTTGACTATTTCTGTAACTGCTGATCCCCTGGGATTTTCATGCACAATAGTCTCTAGTGTGTAAAGAGAATGGTGTGAAAAACAAAAAAAACAACCAGTGAGTGTCAGTTCTGTGGACGAAAATGGCTTGTTAATGACAGAGGTCAGAGGAGAATGACCAGACTGGTCCAAGCTGACAGGAAGGTGACAGTAACCCAAATAAACACACGTAAAAACAGTGCTATGCAGAAAAGCAGTTCTGAACGTACAACACGTTGAACATTGATGCTGATGGGCTACAGCAGCAGAAGACCCCTCCGCCAGCTTAGAACAGGAAACTGAGGCTGCAGAGGGCACAGGCTCACCAAAACTGTACAGTAGACAATTGGATAAACATCGCCTGGTCTGACAAATCTGGATTTCTGCTGAGGTACACAAATGGTAGGCCCACTGCAGCCTCAGTTTTCTGTTCTTGGCTGACAGAAGTGGAACCCAACGTGGTCTTCTGCTGTTGTAGCTCATCCGCCTCAAGGTTCTACATGTTGTGCATTCTGAGATGCTATTCTGCTCACTACAATTGTACAGAGTGGTTATCTGAGTTACCGTAGCCTTTCTGTCAGCTCGAATGAGTCTGGCCATTCTCCTCTGACCTCTGTCATTATAAGCCATTTTCGCCCACAGAAATGCCACTCACTGGTTGTTTTTTGCACCATTCTCTATACACACTAGAGACTGTTGTGCATGAAAATCTCAGGAGATCAGCAGTTACAGAAATACTCAAACCAGATCATCTGGCACCAACAATCATGCTGAATCACTGAGATAACATTTTTCCCCATTCTGATGGTTGATGTGAACATTAACTGAAGCTCCTGACCCGTATCTGCATGATTTTATATATAACACTGCTGCCACATGATTGGTTGATTAGATAATTGCATGAATAAGTAGATGTACAGGTGTACCTAATAAAGTGGCCGGTGAGTGTATACTGTATATATACAGTATACTTTGCTATACTGCAACAAAAAAAAGTTGCTGTGTACAATATTAAAATTGTGCAGAAAATGTGCATAATTGTGCTTAATTGTCATGAAAAAAAGAAAATCTATTTTCAAAATATAATTTGATCTATCAGTTCTCATTATTGCAGTGCATCCGGACATTTTACTTGTACTGTTCCCATTGTTTTCAATGATACATTTTTTCTGTATTGCAACAAAAATAAAGCCTGCTGTTGAAAGTTTTTTTTTATTTATTTATTAAAATCTGTGAAAATTAAATGCAGTACCAAGGGAGTACTACTACGATATGTAAAAACTTCATACATTTAAATAATATACTGTATATATATATATATTATTTATTTATTTATTTATTATTATTTTTTTTCTTCACATTGTGGTAATGAGAATATCGTAATGAAATAACTATATTTTGTTCGGATTGTGGTAATGAGATTTTGTGGGTAAAATGTGCATAATTGTCAAGAAAATAAACTCCATGTCTATAAACAAAATATAATTTTGCCTACCACTTCTCATTATTGTAATGCGCCTGAACGTTTTACTATTTCCATTGTTTTAAACGATGATTCTCACTACCGTAACACTTTTTTTCTGTATTGCAACAAAAATAAAGTTGCTGTTGTGCAATATTGAATTTTTTATTAAAATTTGTGAAAATGAAATGCAAGGGAGGACTACATTGATGTGTAAATACTTCATCATTTAAATAATATATCTTTTTTCACATTGTGGTAATGAGAATATCATAATGACTACATTTTGTTCAGATTTCGGTAATGAGAATTCGGGGGTAAAATGTGCGAAATTGTCAAGAAAATAAACTCACAATGTAAAAATTATCATTATTGTATTGCATCAGGATGTTTTACTTTTGATATTGCCATTGCCTTTATTGATGATTTCATTACCGCAACCATGATTTTTTGTACTGTAAAAAAAAAAAAAAACTAAAAAAAGATGCTGTTGTAAAATTATTTTTTATTATTATTAAAATAATAAAAAATGTAAGGCAGTACCAAGGGAGTACTACTAAGATGTAAAAATACTTTACTTTTTTTCACATTGCAGTAATGAGAATTTGGGGGTAAAATGTGCATAATTATCATGGAAATAATCAATGTAAACAATGTACGAAAATCTTAATTGCCCTTTCTATCTTTATTGCTTCAATTTCAATATGCAAAATATAAGTATTATTTATTTATTTATTATTATTATTATTATTATTATTATTATTATTATTATTAATATTGAGTTAAAATAGGACCAGGAATCTTTTTGAAAGGTTTCGGGAGGATCAACCTCCAACTGTGTCAATTAAATATACTGCTTTTGGTTTTGACAAAACTCTTCGAATAATGCAAGCCATTAAAACGCATTTTATAGCGCTAATCTAGCTAAGCACTTGCTGCAACTACTGCATGCATTTAATTGCAAATAACTCCACCCTCCATTCTTTGTAATTTCAAGCTGATTATTATTTGGTGTCGCCCTGTCCCTAAAAATAAATGAACATTACATCGTTAAGCCTTTCCAGGACATGAACAGTTGGAGCACTTTTAAAATGCACATCCTGCTGTGTGACTCTACAGTACATAACCCGGCAATATCCACAGACGGCTTATCAAAGGGTCTAATCCCTTAAAGTTACGCTCAGAAAATGAACAGCTCTTGCACACAGGCTCTTATTGAGGAAACAATACTCTTTCTGACCTCATGGTTTGTCTTCCCATGTTCACTTTCATTTTTCCATCTGTGTCGTCCTGTTGAAATGAGCATCACAGCTAGTCACTGGCATATGTTGAGATTTTGATCATGGTGTACTGTTCCAATCAGACTTTCTTTAAAATTTTATGAATATGACATTTTTTGCATCATTTCCAAACAGTGCATGTTGATCTGAGCTCAAGCTCCAAAAATTAAATAAATTAGAATAAAATTAAAAATAATAAATAAATACAAAAATATAATTTAATATGGATATGACATCATAAAACGATCATAAAAGTTGTCAATGTAATTTTTTCATATATATACAGAGTCAAAAGCTATGTGTGATGCTAGTTACTAAACAAAACTTTATAAATCTTGTTTGACAGATGAGATTACCGTTTACTTCCATTGTATTGAAAAGAGCATCTTGGACAATCTTCTTTAAAAGACAAATTGTGTGGTCCATGGAAGAAAGAAGTCATGTGGGATTGGAAAACTTGAGGGTGAGTAAATGAATTTTCATTTTTGGGGGAACTATTCTATTAAAGGACTGTTTTGGGTTCAATACAAGCTAAGTTTACCACAGAAATTAATTTAAATTCATCTTACATTTAGTAAAAAACAAGCTAAATTTACATTTACAGTAATGCTGTTGTATTGGAAGTCTATAGGGCAAGAAACTGTACCGTGGCCACAAGATTTAAACATTATTCATGTTAACATAAAATAAGTGTGTGACGAGGAGGAGGGCGGGGCCGGGCCGTGACTACGCACTCCCGGCCCCCAATTGGGCTAATCAGCCAAGGAGAGGGATAAATGAGGCAGAACGTGGCAGTTCAGGAGAGAGCCACATGCAGCTACCATGTGTGCGTTTGTGTTATGTGTGTCTTTTTGTTTAAGTTCAAATTAAATATTATTTTGACTGTTCAGCCGGTTCCCGCCTCCTCCTTTCCCAATCTTAACCTTGTTACATTGGTGCCGAAGCCTGGGAAGGAGGAGGGATGCGCTGTCGTGGAGTCCTCGCCACTGCCACCCACCCAAAGGAGCAGCCAGGGCCATCCGCCGGGGCACGGAGGAGTTGCTGCCGATCGACGCGGAGGAACAGCCGCCATCCGCGATGGGAGGAGAGGCTCGCTGCCGGCCACCTGGAGCAGTAGAGCCGCTGCCAGGGGCGGAGGAGTTCCCAACCAACCGTCAAAATGCAGAGGGGCATTCCATCCGCCAGGGGTCGGAGGAGTGGCTCCGGTCAGACCGGGGAGGAGTGTCTGTCATCCGCCAGAGGGTGGAGGAGTGATCCAGGGCCAGACGATGGCGTGTCTGGGAAACTGGCGAGCAAGTTTTATTTCTCTCTCTCTCTCTTTCACTGTCGCTCCGCCTTGCCCTTTCCCTCTCCTCTTTTTTGTTTTTGTTTTGTTTTTCCCTCCCCTTGTCCCCCTCCACAGCCCTAGAGAGGTGGGGAAAAGCCTGCCGGCAGGCGCAAGCAGATGGGCAACGAAAAGCAAAAATCTATGCAGATAGTTCTCGATAGTTTTTTAAACAAATGCCTTATTTATTTTTTCCTCATCAATAAACCTCATCTGGTGCTAATATAAGCTATTAAAAGTTTCATTTGGTAAATACTCACATATAGAGCATTGTAACGGAGCCAAATACTAAATAAGTGTATTACGGCTTATTTATGGTTAAAACTCCCATGCTACTTTTTCTGGTTATTATTGGGATTTTGGATGCACAATAAATTGCTTTTGGGATTTTATTCATTTTGGATTCTTGAAGCCTCAATGTCTGTACCCTTCATAGTAAGGAAAGACCAAGACCAAGATCAAATTTATCGGCCAGTTTATTGGTTATCAGCCTTTTCCACCTCCTTAGGTATCGTATCAGCAAATTCCACTATCGGCTGACCTCTAGTCTGTAAAATACAAAATACTGAAAAACTCTGAAATGCATGTTAACTTTTCACTTTAACTTTTCACTTCAATTGTTATACAGGTAATATAATTTAGAATTAAAAATGTATTTAATGCAAAAAAAATGAAGGAAAAAAAAAAGAAGCATTTTCACTAGTGGTTTCATATTTTAGGAACTCACCGTAGCTTATATCAGTAGGTTTTTTTAAGTCATTCTTGTTCCGGAAGTATTTTTCCTCTTAATTTATTTAAATGGGATTTAATAAAATCCTTAATAAAAGACTTTGAATGAAAGAGTTTTGAAACAAACCAGCTCTGACGTAGATCACAACATCATAAACTTCAATTTAAAGCAAAAAAAAATAAAATAAAACTAAATACTTATTAGTAATAAATACTTTAAACTTTTTACTTAACCTTTTAAGCTCGGACAGGGCCCGTGAGGAAATAAAAGTCAAAATATAAATAACTACAGTCCTGACCAACACAAAATCAGTATCGTTTCAAAGAAGCTCTACTTTTAAATGCATTTAGGCATTAGGCCCTGATCTAGTGCTTTGAAATTTGCAGAAAATCAGAAGAGTTCCGTTTTGATAACTTAAATATAAATAAATAATAATAATAATTGCAATCAGTAAAAACATCAAACTGATCAAATAGCCATGAGTCATATGTTGTTGGAATGCTCTCAAAGAGTAGAATACAACCAGATACAAAAAAATATAGCGAGTAATAGCTAAGTATGTCTTTGAAATAAACGGAACATAAAATATCACATACCATTACTTAGAGGGGGTGATTATCTTTCAAACAAGCCCACACACAAGGTAATCAGATGCATAGATCATTAGATGATCCACATGAAGCACAATGTTACATATGGCCACCAGGAGATGGCGCCAAGTACATGACACAGACTCAATGATGACTCAAATGGCACAGAATTAAATTAATTCTGTGAAATCTCATTACTAAAATCATGTCTCCATGCTATGAAAACCTTTAGTCATTATTGTGTTTGCATGTGTAATTAGTTATTATGTACAATTATTATGATTCATTTGTTTGGAGAGGCTTTTGGACACATGGAGACATTTTTGGACACTATGATAAGTTATTTTTGTAAAGCTATAACTTTTGATTGCTGTGTCGTATCAACACAAAATTGTTCTCAGTTGACATGATTGGGAACAAAACAAAAGCAGTTTTTCGGAGCCACCTTATTCACACCCAGAGATATATAATGTCAAATAAGAAAAACAAAACAAAATTACATTTTTGTCTAAAAATTTTTTCAGCAGTTTCTTAGGCTGAGAGACTAAGAATGTATCATAATCTATATCATTAAAAAAAAATGTAACGTTTTCTTTACAATGATAACAAACAATTGATGCTCCTTGTTTTTTGTCACGTTATAAGCCTTTAATTTTGGGTATCCTGTTGAAACAGGAAATCTTTAAAAACACCTTCAGAGCTTAAAAGGTTAATGTCTTGAATGAAAGAATGAACTACAATCCCATGAAGCATTGCAAAAGAAGTAATTTAATTAAAAACAATGAAAACATTTGAAACTATTGATTTAAAGTTGTTTATTATAAAAATAGAAACAATATATTTTGATTTATTGCAAAATATTTAGATATATACAAATATTTAAGTAGTTTGAGAGTGTAAAGGGAGCAACTCAATTGTGTTATTCACACTGTGTCATGGGAGTGGGCAGAGCTGCAGAGCTCTTTTGGCACGCTTTGTTCGTTGCGATTCTCTGATTGGTGAAATTCCTCTATAAAACCATTTTTGTGGACTGATGGCTTCAACAGAAGCATATACCATCATTTAACAACCTCAGAGCTCACGGTCTGTCTTTATCTTTAAAAAATCGATTACCCTATGGGGAAAATGAATGGGATTTTTCATTCCGGAACCAGTCTGTTGCGCTCTATTAGTATTAACTTTTAAAAAACCTTACTTCCAACACATTTAATCCTTAAATTTAGCATTGTACCTCCTCTTGTTGCGAGCCTTTCCTCTGGTTAGTTTATTTTTCTGGGGTTAAAGGGTAAAACCATAATCCGCCCTCTACTCTTCCATTACTGCTATTGGCAGGCGGTTGTTTGAAAACAGTCAAGTACACTGTGGCAGTCTTGGCTAACCCTGCCGGCAGCTCAAACACTTTTCTCGCCGCTGTCAGAATGGGCATATATGGGAGTTTTAGAGTCGAGCTCAAGGGCTCTTCACTGCCTTTATGTATTTCACACATGGATGCTTACAGAAGCTTACACAAGTCAAATTCACTACAGCCATGCTTCCATCCAGCTTTAATCCATCGTAAAGAAGTAATGGAAGGTTTAAACTCCTAAAAACTAAAGACTTTCTTCTCCAACCCCTGTTTTAAGAGGCTTAAAAGACACCTTTTGTTAGGCTGAATTACATTAACTGTATTCTGTTTAAATTTAGAAAAACTGCCATATAACTCATGCGCTACTATAAAGTTTTTTGAAGCCATACGATAGATTTGTGTGAGGAAAATTGCAATCTCACATTGCAACTTTATTTCTCACTAAAATTAGTTTATATCATTCAATTCTGACTTTACATCTCGCAACTGAGACATTATATCATGAAATTGTGACTTTATTTCATAAAGTTGCGACTTTATATCTCACATTGCAACTTTGTATCTTAGAATTGTAACTTTATGTCATGCAATTGTGACTTTATCTTGCATTGTGACTAAATCTCACAATTGTGACTTCATATCATGCAATTTACACAATTGTGAGAAAACAAGTCAAAATTACCTCTTTTATTTTATTTTTATTCCTTGGTGGGATCCGACTTTCATAAGTCCAAAAAAAGTCAATGTGAAACCAATGGTACCTCCGCAATTGTGAGAAATATGGTAATAAATTGTGAGATGTAAAGTCACACTTTTCAGATCTAAATTTGAAATTGAGATATAAAAATTGCAAATGAATATAACTCGCAATTGCATAAGTCGGAATTGAGATATAAACTTGAAATTGTGAGATATAAACTAAAAATTCTGATAAAGTCACAATTGCGAGACATAAACTCGCAATTGCATGATATAAAGTTGCAATTGAGATATAAACATGAAAAATGTATATAAAGTCACGATTGAGATATAAATGTGAAATTGTGAGACAAAGTCTTAATTGCGAGATATAAAATAAAAATTCTGATAAAGTCACATTTGCGAGACATAAACTTGAAACTTCGACAGATAAACTCTCAAAGTTGTGATAAATAGATAAATAAAACTATTGCGACTTTATTTCTCACAACTGTGGGATATAAATTCACAATTGTGAGATAAAAAGTCAGAATTACCTTTTTTATTCCGAGGCGGGATCTGGTTTCCATAAAAAGTGAGCTTTTTTGTTCCTTACACAAAGCTATTGTATGACTAAAGAAGAATTGGAATAATTTTGGAAATTAACAGCCCCAGTCCACTTTCACTTTCATAGAAAAGGGTGGCCTGGATATTCTTGAGAAATTTCAGTAATGTGTTCAGTGGAAGAAAGAAAGTCATAGAGGTTTGGAACAACATAGAGAGGGTTAGTAAATAACATCAGAACTTTTATTTTTCATTTCCTTTCATGATTCCTTTAAGTCTCCGGAGCTATAAAAGTACAACTTCTGAAAAAAATACATAAATAAAACAAATCCTTTGGTGGTTTCTTACAGTTTTTAATAGTGACACGACAGTATATGAGAAGCATTGTTCTGTCAATTATAAGACTTTGCGATAGACACCAGCATTCAGTCATGCTACAAGGTCCTGTGCTTATCTCTGGAGAAGAACCAAATTAAAGCTGCAATATGTTCGTATTGCATCAGATGAAAACAAAGTGGTCTCATTTCTGCAGCGAGCTCAAGTGCGGCATATGTCTTGTAACCACTTGAGAGATAAAAAATAAACAAGACACCCACACATGCGTTTGAACACGTATACGCCACACAAACTCACACATCAATCTCGCTGAAATTGGTTTGGGACCTCACTCGTGCACCCAATCAGGTACAGCATGTTAATGAAGAACAGCAAACATTTTTAATTGTAAACGTATTTGTGAACTGTGCCTTAGAGTCAACCTATTTCAGGAGTCATTTTTTTCATTAAATGAAGACAAGGTAATATCGTTCGGGAAACTTCAGGGTTAAATACAACTTAAAGTCAAAATAAAAACAGACCCCATTTCATTCCTTAATACATGTTATAGAGTTGTCATAAGCTATCATGAATATTTTAAAGTGTTCAGGGGATGTCATAACAACTGGAAGCAGGGCGGGAAGAGTTTAAAACACGAGTACTTCATTCATAAATATACAAGATCCTATCTTCAAGCTGTGGACTTACTCATTAAACTCCAAGAGATAACACAAAGTCATTACAAATATATTGTTTTTGTAATTTTTTTTTAATGTTGAACTTGAGCTGTTGGACATTTCATATATCAGCTACACATTTTCATACAAATTATTAACAAGTTGAAACCTAAAAATTAAGCAGAATTACACGTATAACAATGAAATGCTTGTATCATGAAAAAGTGCAGTGTGTTATAGCTATCCCAGTGTGATCTGACTGGTCCAATTTACCTCCGCGGGTGTCGGAGAAAACATTTCTAAAAAAATGTGCATTCTAAAATTTGAAACAGTTGATTTCTATATATGTACGCACACCGCTGCCGCCTCACGTCGTCTGTCGGCAGCGCCCACCAACAACTCTGGAGGCCACGGAGTGCAACGCAGCTCACATATTTTCCAATAAATTTGACACAAATCATTATCAGTGGACATATATTATTTACTCTAGCCTTGTTTATTCTTGAAGAAGGGAAAAACCTTGGTAACTTTTGTGTGTACTGTCTGCCACCTGATCCACATCAACGTGCCCTGTGCTTGATATCTGTGCCATGTCCTAGCCGCGACGAGGCTTTGCGCTTCTCGTCTGATGTGTGACCTCCTTGAGGGATAAGTCTAAATTATTTTCAGAGGTCACAGACAGTGTTAGGGGTTACGTGTTACAAGTAACATGCATTACGTAATCAGATGACTTTTTTCCGAGTAACAAGTAAAGTAACAAAATATTTGTATTTTATTTTAGACCATAATATCAGGGTTACTTTTTAAATCAAGTAACGCGTTGCTCTTGTACACCTCTACTTTCCCTGTATTGCGAGAAATCAGGAGTAAAAGTGTGCAAACTTCGGGGAGGAGACGTAGTTCATGATGGGCATTGTAGTTCTATAGAGTGTGAGGCCAGAGACTATTTAGAAGAAACGAGTCACTTATATTTAAATGAATGGGAGAAATTGGAACGCTCAACCAAGAAGCTCTAGCACCCAACACTCAATGGATGTAGAAAGGAAGTCCCACCTTGCAGGTAAAAGAATCAGTCACCTTTTAGATACAGACATCACCTGTCAATCAACTCGCTAAAGCACATGCACATTAGCTATACAAGCCAGTAAAATTGCATATTTTAGCGTAATATGAAGTCAAAATTCGGTTGAGTGAAATGCGATTAATTCATGTGTTAATACACACTGCATTAAAAAATCAGTAAACACATTTAGGCAGAGGGATTATAAGACTAGTCTTCCACTGGACATGACATGATACACAGGGTGAAATAATCGCTCAATTCACTGACTAATGCAGCCGAACTGCTCCATGTTACAGCTCCCCATAACTGGGAGAATGGGATGAGAAAAGCTGAGTCTGGATCAGTGGCTCCAAGCAATGTTCTACATCGATTGTGTATGCAAATAAAATGTCTCAGTTTCCAAAAAGATTCTACATTTTTGCTTTATAATAAACAAGTATTTTGATTCATGAAACAAAGTGTTTTTATGACATTTTGATAGCATAAAATATTATTCCATTCAAGTTGTAACAACAAGCGCTTTTGAAGATGTATGCGATCAACCAGTGGCGTCTGTACGCACCGTGGATCAATTTAAAACAAGCATGCACTGAGATGACTTAAGTGAAAAATATTCTTTTATTATCAGACACATTCCTTGAACATGTTATGTTGGTATTCCCCACTGTATTTTATCCTGACTTCTGAAGAACATCTTAAGTTGACTCTGGCATTGTCAGTGGGTACAGCACATGATGACATATATGATGCAGGTTCAAGTGTTGGATTTTGCTGCTTTAGGTAAGACAGTGGTTATTCTTCATTATTCCTACTGGCTGCCATGTTGATGGAAAAACAAATCATGCATATTCATGTTATTGATTCTTTATTGTAAATAAGATGTGAAGACCTACTTTCTAAATATTTGTTTGTTTACTATGTTGTTTTGACATGAGTGATGTACAGTAGCTAGCATGACCTGTAATGTCTCTTGTATGCAATGCATGGCTTATTTGTATGGAATGCATAGCATAGCATAAGAGAAAGTGGCTGTCTAATGCAAAAATAATGCAAAAGTAAAGTAATGCTTTACCTTCCATAAAAATTAACTTTTTAATTAATTAAGTTACTTTATTAAGGAGAACTGCAATATTCTAATGAGTTACTTTTAAAAGTAACATTACCCAACACTGGACACAGAGTCATCAACAGAACTTAACAGCCCACAATATTCTTTCAAGTTTGGCTTTCACTGTCTGATTAAATGCAGACCAGATTTGTTATGGCGCTATCGCCACAGACACCGAATATGAGAAACCATTCAGCTCCTAAGCTTTAATGAAGTCTCGTGAGTAGTCGCCCCTCACAGAGGGGTCTCACAGGGAGTTCTACGCCCTAAAGCAGTGCAGCATTGCCCTTTGCACCTCCCCGTACTCCCTCTCCACTGCTACTAAAACTACACAAAGCAACTCTGCAATCACTTGAAATCCCGACTGCCTAATTAGGCACTTCTGTACCTACAGTACAGCATACTACCTAAAATGGACTTTCGAGAAGCGATCGTTTTCATTGCACTAATACCTTTGGTACCTGTTGTGAATCTATAAATAGATGCAGTACACAACTACATCATCAATACACGGCAAATGGAGTACCGAAGTAACTATCGGGATGCACAGAAAATCCCAAAATATTCAACAAACGTTTGTGTCTAATGCAATATCCTACGATATCAGACCCCATCAGTCAAATAAAGGAGAACAGTAAAGGTCACATGGATGTCGCTTTGGCAACTGCTTTGCATATATATATATATATATTATTTATTCTTTCCAGTTACATTAGCAAGCACACCTACATATGCTTCAAGGGAAATTAATGCTAATATCTATAAATAAATGTTAATTTATTTACGTATTGATTTAGGTCACACTGTAGAGGTGATAGAAACTAAAAAGTATGCAATAGCATATTGAGTATGTTGTACAAATGTTAGGAACAGTTGTGTACACTAACACTAATGTTATCAGCTGTAAGAATGTCAAATGAGGCTTTACTCTTCAGGAGACTTGCCTCAATTCTGATTCGCAGTCTTTACAGTTTTTTTAAATCACATTACTGCAGAATTTAAACATTTTTTAAAAGATACACAGCAGATAAAAATGCTTTGCAATGTCACAATTTATTCTAGACCATGGAAGAATAATACACATTTAATGAGCATTTTTTACTGAAAATCATGCTGAATTCATTCCTATTTAATTTTTTTGTACAAGACTTGTTGTACACAAAGCATGTTGTTCTAAAGTAGCTTTACAAAGAGTCCTTTTCAGTAGTCAATGCCAATACCACAGTAATTTCACAATCCTTGATACCAATTCTGATATCACAACAAAAACAAGTACAAACTAAGCATTGTGTCAAGATCGCTTAATTAAGAAACAAGTTAGTAATACAGGTGTTTCTTTAAAGCTTTGTCCCATTTGAAATGAAACTGATTCTGTATGCATAAAATTAGTTTAAGATGGAGTAAAGCACGTATAGCATGTCACACGACATAACATTTTTATTGTTTTCAGCTATTTCACACATTGTTTCCAGCAGTTAGATTCCCATATGCTGCATCCACACGGATATGTTAAGCTGCAACTTGTTTGCTTATTAATGTTGAAAACGACCAATTATGTGGATCACATCACACCGCAGGAACGAATAAACATAAATATGACAAATTCAATTAATTGCAAGAGGTAAACCTTCAACTGATTAAATTGCAAGCTTGAAAATATATTACTTCCTGTTGGGGTCCTGATTAGCAACATTGTCAAGGATCCCCAAGAGACTGCCTGTTTAAAAATGGATTTTGTAAGTCAAACCACAGGATTCAATGGCTGTGTCTTGTTTTGAAGGCTGCATGCTAGGTAGGATGCGTCCTTTGAAGGCTGCAGTATACGGAGTGTCCTCCTTTAAACAAGCCTCATTTATACGAGACGGCCTTCATAGGACAAATGGAAACGTAACGTAACATGGTTGCTATGACAGCACGCCACTTTTTAACAAGAGCGAGCGCTTTGAGTGAGAAGGCAACAAAGTCCCTTTGGAAGGGAATGTATGAGGTACATTTTAGGAGAGTTATGATGTAAAAAGAAAAGAAAATAGATTGTACAGGTGTAATTTTAGTCTAATAAATTATTATTTTAATTATATATTAATATATAATTATACATATTATATACTCTGCACTCATCTACTGAGGTACTTTAACTTGGGAATTAACATTGCTTTCGTTTGAACATCATATTTACGGGCAAATTGGCGTTATTTTATTTAGACATTTCCGTTGAAGCAAAGAATTGTGGGTTGTGAGTGCCCACAAAGGATACACCTCATGCATCCTCCGAATTCCCGTGAAAGAAGGTCGCATTCGAAGGCTGCATTTGAAGTGTCCTACTCGCTTTTCTGAAACGAGACAGCCTCGATGACGTATGCGGCCGACAAATGCGACCTCCGGATGACACAGCATTCCAAACGAGACACAGCCAATAGTTGGTGACCAATTTTGTGTAGACTTTTTAACATTTTATGAAAACATACAAATCCATGAACAGACATTTGTGTAAGGAATATAACGGTTTCAAAACAAGTTAAGTTTAATCGACAGCATTTGTGGCATAATGATAACCACAAAAAAATAATTTTGAGAATTTTCTTTAACCCTCCAATGGTATTGAAAAATGGCACCTCCCTTTGGTATTCACAGTCATTTTTGATCGGAACGGTCAGATTTGTAACCTTTTTTTTATTATTATTATGATAATTATGCCATTTATTTCTCCCTGAAGTAAGAACAATACAATTATGCATTTCTTTTGGGATTTTGTGCTATTTTGATCTCATGTACATTTCAATTTTTAAATTTTACCATTATTTTTTTTTTAATTTTATTTATTTATTTATTTTTTATTCACAACCTACACTTCTTGAAACATAAAGAAAATTTGAGAATGTGACATAAATTGGAGGCAGATTGCTGCCATCCGGTGAACAAAATATAAATAGCATGACTTGAAAACCATGTCATGCCAGTAACAGCTAGTAGATGGCTGTAGCCACCTACTGTGTATTCTGATGGCTTGCTTTAACCTAATTTTATCACAAGATATGCATTTGGATATATATTTAGACATTATCAAACTATTATTTGTCAAAGTTTAGCATTTTAAAATTGATTTGAAGTGTCAGTTTTTGCAGTTAATGTCATTATCCTTGCAGTCAAACCTGACCATGGTGTTACAAAGAGAAGACACAGAATAAGCATTTTTCTACCAATAATTTATTAATTCAAACATAAAAATGTAATAACTAACATAAGTAAATGCATAATAATGTCAAGAAAATGACACCTCACCCCTTCATTTCTGAGTGTGTGTGTTCAGCATTGTGACTGATTTATTGTTTTTTTGACAAATGTCATATAAATGCTCTGTGTTATAGTCTCACCAGTTCATTTTTGTGTGTAAGTGTGTTTGTGTGTGAGTGTTTGTATGTTTTGCACTTAGGATGTTTTAGAGGCTCACCCTGTAGTTTCTTTTATAAATTGTGGCTGATTTATTGATTGTATTTAACAGATTAAAAAAGGCTCTGTTTTTTGTCTTTCCCATTCATTTTCAATGGTTGGTCAATTTTGACCGTGAATACCAAAGATGTCGTTTTGTTTATGACCACTTAGAATCAAGCCCAATTTAAATTTTTTTATATTCAGATGGCAAATGGAGGAAAAGTCAGCATGTCTTGTACTGCTCAGATAAAGGAAACCATTTTTATTAAATGAGGAAATGTAATTCTGGTCAAAAATAGCGAATACCATGGGAGGTTAAAAAAAAATACAATAAAAAAAAATAAATAAAAAAAAGCAAAAATGGAGGTTCCAGTGAGGCACTTACAATGGAAGTAAATGGGACCAATTTTTGGAGGGTTTAAAGGCAGAAATGTGAAGCTTAAAATTTTATTAAAGCATTTACATCAATTCTTCTGTTAAAACTTGTGTATTATTTGAGCTGTAAAGTTCTTTAAATCGTTTTTATGGTCATTTTAGGGTTTACAGTGTTACGTCATCAGGCAATGAAGTTCTAAAATTAATTGTAACCCCTCACTGTAACCCAGGTTTTGCTTTTTTTTTAAAGAAAAGGAGGGTCTAAATAATATTTTGTGGTAATTAACATTATGCCACAAATGCTGTCGCTTAAAGGGGCATTTAGTAGTTCTTTAGCTAGCGTTAGCATTGTTCTTCTTGATGTACTTTAAGTATAGATACGACAGTGGTGTTAGACGCTGTACTGACATCTATCGACGTGGATCAGCTTGATCGTCTTTGCTGCCCCCGCCAGCTCTGGAATATCATTTTCATCTGGAAAATGTTGGAGTTTGAGGTCATTTCTAAAGTTATTCATTACTACTATATTATAATTTCTTTGCCTAAAAACAAACATCAGAATTCAAGCGAACAGACTTCTACAGTTAAGGACAGATTAATATTTGGAGACTGTTTACATTTCATGTTATTTTTAAAGACAGTAATTACCTTCAATAGAGAACTGCTTAGCGAAAAATAAACCTCAATTATCTAGCAATACAGAATGTCATGTTAAAGGAAAGATTAGAATTGTTTTTGATGATCAAATTTACCATGTCCATGAATACTGTATTTGACGAACTATTTTGTTTCCAAGCAACCAACGTCATGGTTTACACAAAATCCACAACAATTGCTGTGCCAAGCTACTTTGCACTAAACGAATGAAGATGAAGAATATATTTTTCTATATTTTATTTTATTTATTTATTTTGCCATTTGCTGGTTTACACATAATCCACAACAATCGTTGTGCCAAGCTACTCTGCACTAAACCAGGGGTGTCCAAACTTTTTCTACTGGGGGCCAGATGCAAAAAGAAAAAAGGTGTACTGTTGTAATAATACATTTAGATGCCACTATTAAATCATCTTTTTATTGTATGCTTATTATTATGCAAGTTTCAATCACATTTTGTGTTAATAAAGGATATTTCTCTCACCAAGAATGCTTGTAATAGAACACTGATGCAGGGTCAGAAATTAAGGGGGGCTCAGGGCAAAAATGCCCCCAAAGTGACAAAAAATGCTGGGGGCAAGCAATGCCCTGGTTTCAGTTTTTATTTATTTATTTATTTATTTTATTTTTTATTTATACCATCTGATATAGTTCTTATATGTTTAGAAAAAAATGCCCTCATAAACATAAAAATACCTCTTAAAATGATATCCATAAGGCAATTAAAAGTTAATTTCTTACAAGTAATATTATACTGGGTAAAAACGTTACTCTCAATGCCCTTGGATTTAGCTTTTTTTTTTTTTTTTGACGTCCATTCAGTGTCACTGCAAAGCACAAGTAGTTTTGGGTGTGATGCATAACAATAATTTTTCTTGTTTCAATGAAACATCAAAATGAACCAATTCACAACAATTAATAAACTTCCAGTGCTGCAGAAGACATTCTCAGCTCACGCGTCTCTGCGCACGCTCAATAAACTCGGTGCGGCCGATTGAACTGCATAACGGCAGCTCTATTCAGTTGTATGATGCATGGTCTTGGGACATTTTATCCAGAACGAGTACATGTGCAAAGTATCTAACCCGAAACCAGTCCTATAACAAACGCATCATTCTCTAAAGCTAAAGGCAATTAAAGAGAATGCACTAGTGGAGAGAAAAGCGCTGTGAAATGTGGCTGTACATGATAGCACCACCCAGTGTTCAGAATACGAATTTCATATCATTTTTCAATAGCGGGCCAAATTATGTCCTTTTCCCAAAATCTCTCATTGGCTGCATCAAAGAAGTCGGCAGGCTGCAGATGGCCTGTAGGCCGTAGTTTGGACACCCCTGCACTAAACGAATGAAGACGTAGATACCGTACCAATTTTTACTCCAGTTTTTTGCATTTGCCGGTCTTTCTGTCTTCAGTCTGCAGCCATATCACCCTGTAGCTCAAGACTGGTTGCCCACTGAAGCTAAACAGGGTTGAGCCTTGCCAGTACCTGGGTGGGAGACCTCCTGGGGAAACTAAGGTTGGTGCTGGAAAAGGTATTAAGGAGGCCAGCAGGGGGTGCGCACTCTGCAGTTTGTGTGGGTCCTAATGCCCCATTATTGTGACGGGGACACTATACTGTAAAAAGGCAATGTCCTTTGGATGAGATGTTGAACCAAGGTCCTGACTCTCTGTGGTCATTAAAAATCCAAGACACTTCTCGAAAACAGTAGGGGTGTAACCCTGGTGTCCTGGCCAAATTTCCCCCATTGGCCCTTATCAATCATGGCCTTCTAATAATCCCCATCCATTAATTCACTCTACTCTCACCTCTCCACCAATAGCTGGTGTGTGGTGAGTGTACTGGCACACTATGGCTGCTGTCGCATCATCCAGGTGGATGCTGCACACTGGTGGTAGTTGAGGAGAGTCTCCTGTTCACTGTGTAAAGTGCTTTGAGTGTAGTGTCAGAAAAGCGCTATATAAATGTAACATTCATTCATTCATTCTTGTTTCAGACCTTTTTCGCTTCTTTGGCAGTACAGCTACTGGATCTCCCATTGTCTCCACTGCTAAAGCACGATAATAAATATGTTCCATTGTGTTCTTTTCGCTCTTTGTATCACCGAACAACACTGTGTGCCACATAAGCATAGCCAAGCGTATCTACATAGGCGGCAGCCAATGAGCGCGAGGATTCTCTACTTCCACGGGTATTGTGATTTTAACATGGCGAAACACATTGAAGGGGTTGACCCGCACCATGTATAATAAAACACTTTTTATAGAAAACTATTATGAGTACAGTCTTCATCTCATGTGAGTGTACACCATTCGGATCACGCTTCACAAAAACACAATTCATTCGTTAATGTGTAAAACTTTTTAAATAAGCTCCAAACTACTGAATGCCCCTTTATGCATTTGTGGCATAATGTTGTTTAACAGTACAAATTAATGTTGATTCGACTCGTCCCTTTAAAAAATAAGCAAAGTGCCTTAATGTAACCGCAAAAATCGTGGTTGATTTCAGTGTGATAAAATTAGGGAATAACTGCCTTTATGGCGTTACAGACATTACGTAGTCATGACAACGAAGTAGTAAAATTGGATATGACTTTACACAGAAAAGGTTAGTAAGCGATTTCATCACACTAAAATCATGTTAACACACACGTTGTTTACGTCTTGTGGCTATACTTTTGAAATAGTGAGTATTTTAATTCCATTGTACAGTTAGTGCCTCACTGTGCATGCGATTTTTAATTTTTATTGTTTTTTAAATAAACGAGGAACGAGTCAAAATTATTTTTTGTGATTATTGCCATTATGCCACAAATACTGTCATGCGGGGGGAAAAACCGTAAGAAGCGTGGTCCTGCGTAATTTCCATGTACGGTCTGAAACACAATTGTTCTCGTGTTCTGCCATTGGACAGTAATTCCGAGGGAACTTCCCGTCAGTTTTCAATGTGGTTTCACACTTCTGAAACCCACTATATTTAATTGTGGCTCTTTGCATCTGTTGTGGTTTGAATGTGTCTCTCTTTGAAAACTGCTAGACCAGGGGTTCTCAATGGGGGCATTCAAAGGATGCCAGGGGGCGCTGAGAGCAAATTAGTAGAGAGGGGGGCATTAGGTTACAAATGGGGGAATTCATCAGTCATAATAACTAAATCTATTGGCAAGTTCCTCTTTGCATTAAAACATTTATCTAGAATTGGAGTATATCAGATGGTTCTCAATCATACGGGTTGGTATGCATTTGTACCACGGTTCATCTGATTCTGAAATCTAGCAACGCATCTGGAGTATCTGGTTTAGCAGCGTCAGATACACAGGCGGAGGCACAACCTCGGCTAATGCACCTGTATGGCTCTGTAGATGGATACGGCTCAATGGACAGATCAGCGCAAGTGCAAAGCTCTTAAAGCTCAAGTTCTTAAACTCGCAGCTCTGCGAGAATCAGTGAGAAGCAAGGCATGAGAAACGGAAACCATTTAAATTCGGCACAGAATTCTACATCACCACCCTTGAATTCACTATAGTAACACTAACTGTACTTTAAGCAGAACTAGATTGATAATAAATATTATCAGCTCTATTAAATTTGTCTTAGGCTGCATTAGGGGAGTGAGGGAATATAATAAATTTTTGTGACAACTTATAAATATTTATACTTTGTATTTATTGTTTTTACATGTGTTTAGAGGAGATCTACTGTTTATAATTACAAAAATGCCATAATTTGTTTTATAGAAATCATGTTACATCTAACCACGGTAGTGAAGAAGACATGCTTCCATGTGTTTACTATGGTCTTGTTACAAATACCACTGTTGAAACTATAAAAATAAATAATTCATGAATAATTAAAATATTGATATGCAGTTGCTATGGTGTTCTGGGTGGTTGCCAGGGTGTTGCTTTGCGGTTGTTAAGGTGTTAAATTACCAGGCTGGGGTATAGGAATGAAGTAGGGGGGCGTTCGTCAAAAAAAAGGTTGAGAACCACTGCTCTAGACTGTCTTGTTTGCTGAAGGGTTTTTTAGCATCAACAAGGAAGAAAGTAATCTCTCTCTCTCTCTCTCTCTCTCTCTCTCTCTCTCTCTCTCTCTCGTGGTTGTTGCTATAGCGCAGGTTTTACTGAGAGGCTGATTGGCACATAATGAAGTTTCTGAGAGCAGATTTGGATATGCAGGTGCCCAAGCAGAAGAGCACTAGATGAACGGCTTCTTCTGATCCACTGCACTGCTGTCAGTCCAAATGGTGTGGATGGACAGCGTCTCACATCGGTTTCTATACTGCATCTGCATTGTTTTTGACCTCGCTGTCAGGCTGAAAAATGCACTCGAGTTTCTCTCTTACGCTGAAGATGGGTGGATTTATTTACAGAACTGCTAATCTTTCAGCTTCAGTATATAAAAGTCAAAGTCTTATATTTAACAGCAGCATTGCTTTTGATAACGCAGTCAGATGCATTTCTTATTTGAATGTGACACGGATCCTCTTACTCACAACACTAATGGCCGAATTTCACAAAAAGATAACCCTGTCACATTTTACTACAAAAAACAAAACATTACATATTTTGTATAGAAACGTTTCAAGAAAATGACGACTATTTTTAATCTGATTATGAGTTTGCATTGTAACATTATTTTCATGGCAATTAAGCACGTTTGTTATTTATTTTATTTTTTTGTTCAAATTAAATTAAAGTATTCTTTTATGATTTGTTTTTAATAAGGCTGTCGATTTAATGCGTTCATTCAGTGCGATTAATTATACAAAAAAGTGTTAAAAAATGTATCCAATTAATTATGTCCCGGACCGTAAATTAAGCTTGGAGTACAAACTGTTTTCTCCAGGGGGCAGTAAGCGAAACTCCAGCTGTATAACGTGCAGCTTATACAGAGAACAAACCACACTTCTCGAGTGCAGACAAAACAAGATGAAAACACGTTCTTGCATTCAAGAGCTTGATGGAGCGCAAATCCGAAGGCAGGGAAATCAAGACGTGTTTTCTTAAGTTTCAAACTTCATTAAACTTGACACAGCGACCTAAAAACAGTACGTTTATGACGTGACACAACCGAGACTGACACAGGTGTTCATTGACACGTCCTTAAACAAGCCCTTATAATAAAACTCGGACTGATTGACGAATTCAGTTGCTTAATGGATTGTTATGAACTGTAGGCCAATGATAGGCTTATGTTCACTGTATTCTAAAGCCACTTTATATATATTTATATATATATATATATATATATATATATATATATATATATATATATATATATATATAAATAGAGCGGGGTCAGTGGATGCTGAGGCGCATAGTGCGCAGAGGTCGCCAACTTTCTGCAGTCAATTGCTACAGACCTCCAAAGTTCATGTGGCCTTCAGATTAGCTCAAGAACAGTGCGTAGAGAGCTTCATGGAATGGGTTTCAATGGCCGAGCAGCTGCATCCAAGCCATACATCACCAAGTGCAATGCAAAGCGTCGGATGCAGTGGTGTAAAGCACGCCGCCACTGGACTCTAGAGCAGTGGAGACGCGTTCTCTGGAGTGACGAATCACGCTTCTCCATCTGGCAATCTGATGGGCGAGTCTGGGTTTGGCGGTTGCCAGGAGAACGGTACTTGTCTGACTGCATTGTGCCAACTGTGAAGTTTGGTGGAGGGGGGATTATGGTGTGGGGTTGTTTTTCAGGAGCTGGGCTTGGCCCCTTAGTTCCAGTGAAAGGAACTCTGAATGCTTCAGCATACCAAGAGATTTTGGACAATTCCATGCTCCCAACTTTGTGGGAACAGTTTGGGGATGGCCCCTTCCTGTTCCAACATGACTGCGCACCAGTGCACAAAGCAAGGTCCATAAAGACATGGATGAGCGAGTTTGGTGTGGAAGAACTTGACTGGCCTGCACAGAGTCCTGACCTCAACCCGATAGAGCACCTTTAGGATGAATTAGAGCGAAGACTGCGAGCCAGGCCTTCTCGTCCAACATCAGTGTCTGACCTCACAAATGCGCTTCTGGAAGAATGGTCAAAAATTCCCATAAACACACTCCTAAACCTTGTGGAAAGCCTTCCCAGAAGAGTTGAAGCTGTTATAGCTGCAAAGGGTGGGCCGACATCATATTAAACCCTATGGATTAAGAATGAGATGTCACTTAAGTTCATATGCGTCTAAAGGCAGATGAGCGAATACTTTTGGCAATATAGTGTATATAATACTAATATATATATATATATATATATATTATTTATAATTTGAATATAACTATTTATAATTATTTAATCATTTAATATATTAAATTTTTGTTATTTGAGGGGCTTTCTAAGCAAATATTTATGTATGCAATTAATTCGATAAATTTATCGGCATACCATGTAATTAATTTGATTACAAATTTTAATCGATTGACAGCCCTGGTTTTTAAATGGACCAGTTAAAAAGAGAAGAAGAATAAAAACATTTAACTGATTCGTTTCAGTGTCTGCGCAAAAAGGACTTTTTTGTAGTGATTTTTTTCTGTGGCTCATTACTATGTTTTCAACTTAGTAATATAAATAATAGTCTTTATGTTTTGTTTAAGTTTGATTTAGTGTAAATTTAGTGTGAATTAGTTTAGATTTACAGGTAACTGTCTCAGACACTATTGGAGATACTTGTTTTCTGCAAGAAAGTGCTTCTAAATAATTTTAAAAGAGTAAAAATCATCTGATAGTTATATATTTATAAAGATATCGCCTCCTTAGAAAAGTGTAATGTGGTTAACTAGTATCTTGTAGTGTTGCTAACTATACTTTTTCAAAAGCATATCTTGACTGTAGTTTAACTACTTTATATTATGAGTAGCTTGCAGCTTTGAAAGTAGCTTCCCCAACACTCAAACAACCAATGCCACATAAAAATTAAACAATAAGTAATTCACTGTGAGCCAGCTGTATTACTGGAGGCGCGAGGGCCAGACAAGGTAATACTTCCATAAATTGTCCATAAATGTGAGCTGGCAAGATTTTGCTGTAGACCTGCTATAAAATGTAGCTTGAACAAATCAGCATCTAAAAGCCAAAGTACCATACACTTCTGATGTCTGAGCTTCATTTTAAACCTGTTTGAGTAATATGATGTTCTTTGTTCTGAAATAAAACAACATTTGGCTGCCTTTTGTTGAAATCTCACAAACAAAAATATTATTTTGTTATATTTTTGTTACAATCATTTTAACTTAGTGTGAAAAAAAATAAAATAAATGAATATTAAATACCAAACAGATTTTTACATTTCCTAAAGAAACGTGATCAGTGCTTCCTATACAAAACTTGCTGCAATGATGCTAGGGTGCTGTGGGTGGTTGCTAGGCTGTTGCTGTGCGGTTGCTAGGGTGTTCTGGGTGGTTGCAAATGTGTTCTGGGTAGTTTATATGGTATTACCAGGTGGTTGCTAGGGTGTTTTGTGTGGTTGCCAGGATGTTGCTAGGTGGTTGCTAAGGTGTTTTGGGTGGTTACTAGGGTGTTGCTATGCAGTTGCTAGGGTATTCTAGATGGTGACCAGGGTGTTGCCATGAGGTTGTAAAGGTGTACTGGGTAGTTTATATGAAATTTCCAGGTTGTTACTAGGATGTTTCTATGCAGTTGTTAGGGTGTTCTAGGTTGTTACCTGGGCATTGCTATGCAGTTACAACAGTGTTCTGTGTGGTTGCTAAGTTGGTGCTTTGCTGTTGCTAGGGTGTTCTGAGTTGTTGCCAGGGCATTGCTATGCAGTTGCTAGGGTGTTTTAGGTGGTTATCAGGGTATTGCCAGGTGGTTGCAAAAGTTTCTGGGTAGTTTATATGGCACTGACAGGTTGTTGTTAGGGTGTTCTGGGTAGTTGCCAGTGTGTTGCTATGCAGTTGCTAAGTTGTTCTGGTTGGTTATCAGGGTATTGCCAGGTGGTTGCAAAGGTGTTCTGGGTAGTTTATATGCCATTGTCAAGCTGTTGCTAGGGTGTTTCTATGCAGTTGTTAGGGTGTTCTAGGTGGTTGCTAAGGCATTGCTATGCAGTTACTAGGGGGTTCTGAGTGGTTACCAGGGTGTTGCTATTCAGTTGCTAGAGTGTTCTGGGTGGTTACTACTAGGGCATTGCAAAGGTGTTCTTGGTAGTTTATATGGCATTTCCAGGTGGTTGCTAGGGTGTTTCTATGCAGCTGTATGGGTGTTCTAGGTGGTTACTAGGGTGTTTCTATGCAGGCGTTAAGCGGTTGCAAGGCACAGCTATGATGTTACAAGGGTGTTCTGAGTGGTTACTAGGGCGTTGCTATGCAATTGCTAGGATGTTCTGGGTGGTTTCCATGGCATTGATATGCAGTTTTTAGGGTGTTCTGGGCGGTTTCCAGGGTGTTGCTTGCAGTTGATAAGGTGTTCTGGGTGTTAGGGCGTTGCCAAGTGGTTGCAAAGGTGTTCGGGGTAGTTCATATGTCATAGCCAGGTTGTTGCTATGGTGTTTCTATGCAGTTGCGAGGGTGTTCTAGGTGGTTGCCAGGGCATTGCAATGCAGTAATTAGGGTGTTCTGTGTGGTTACTAGGGTTTTTCTATGCAAGATGGTGGTTGCCAGGGCAGTGCTATGAAGATACTAGGGTATTCTGGGTGGTTACTAGGGTGTTGATATGCAGTTGTTAGGGTGTTCTGGGTGGTTACCATGGCATTGATATGCAGTTGTTATGGTGTTCTGGGTGGTTGCCAGGGTGTTGCTTTGCGGTTGTTAAGGTGTTCTGGGTGGTTACTACTAGGGCGTTGCCAGGTGGTTGCAAATGTGTTCTGGGTAGTTCATATGACATTTGCCAGGTGGTTACTAGGGTGTTCTAGGTGGTTGCTAGCGTGTTTCTATGCAGGTGTTAGGTGGTGACATTGCTATGCTATTACTATGGTGTTCTGAGTGGTTACCATGGGATTGTTTTGCAGTTGCTTTGGTGTTCTGGGTGGTTGTCAGGGCGTTGCTATGCAGTTGCTGGGGTGTTCAGGGTGGTTACAAGAGCATTGCTATGCAGTTGCTATGTTGTTCAGGGTGGTAATCAAGGTATTAACAGGTGGTTGCAAAGCTTTCCTGGGTAGTTTCTATGGCATTGACTGGTGGTTGCTAGCATGTTGTGGGTGGTTGCTAGGTGGTTACTTACTGGCCCAAGTCAAAAGAGTCAAAGTCTCTTTGATTTTCTTGTCTCTAGATGGGTTCCAGTGTAATTTGATGCAATTTATTTCACCCGTTTTATTGTCTGCCAGGTGAAAATCATCAGTCTGATTGCTTAGTAAAGTAATAGCACACCTCTGATTTAAGGTTTCATTCATGTACTGTACAAAGCACATCACAGTTAACAAAGTCAGTCTGAAGGAAAACAAACAACCAGAAGAAAAAACAAGAATGAAAAAGTTGAGAGAGAAAAATCACAACAACAAATGATGCTGACAGTGTCAACATGTGCTGCAAGCAGCACTAGAATAATGTAGTGTTGGTTTTCTAGACGCTCTGAGGGAAACTGCGAGAGGCGAGAAAAAAATGTTATCAGCATTTCACAACTGACAGGACAAAGCAAAGAATTACATTCTCACCTCACCCACGTCTCCAAACACCTGATGTCTGAGCCACAACTTTCTGTCAGTGCCAGTCAATTTCCACATTATTAATGCCTTCATTACTTCCTGTACATCCAACGGCAAAACAAACAACAAATGATGCAACTCCTACTAGCTTAACAAATGCTTTGTTGAACACTATAACCCTACAACCAAGGTTTTAAAATATAAAAATATTGTACTTAAATTTCTTCACTCCCTCCAAAAAAGGTAAACATTTCTCAACATATGAATTTTAGGAGAAAAATCTGAAACAAAGTTGACATTTAAATGTTAACTGAGAACTTATTTAAGTTTGATGCATGACTGTATGAAAGAGCAAATTCCATGCAATAAATTTTTGGGGGGAAATATAGCCATTTAGTTCCAAACACCTTCAATTTCCACAGTATTAATGCCTTCATTACTTCCTGTGCATCTGAAACGCTCTCCAAGGCACCATTTCGGTCGGCGTCTTAATGTAGCTTACTTTCCAAACGCTGAATCAAACTCAGCTGTTTAAGTGGGGGAAAAGCTGTCCAAAATAATGAACGTATGTAAACTGACTTTCTGTCGGCTTTTGCCTCTTAATAAAAAAAATAAAAAAAACATGTCTTTGAGCTTTATTAATGTGGAATTCGTCATTTGAAAGGATAAATATTACTGCCACCATCTAATCCTACAACACCTGATGCGCTGGTGTTAGCATTCCTAATTAACAGTAATTAAGTGCTTCCTACAGCTGCTCTCCTCAGGGGAAACAGCTAGTTTGTGGGATATTTATGCTTGGATTATTTGAGAGGCATTCAGGAAAACCAATTACACATGCCGTGGCTCACGGTGAATCCAAATTAGAGTTTATTGCTGTCGCAAATGTCAGATTTTTGCAAATGTGCTCACTTGAAATCATTATACCCTGTAAATGACAAGCAACCAAATCACGCATTATGCAACTCTGACATAGCATAACTAATGTTTCTCTGAATGCTGTAAACATACAAACAAGATCCTAAATTAACTTTTTGCCACAAATGTCAATGGCAGGTGGGTGAAAAAACTTTCAACCGGTATCATGACAAGTCATAATAATTATTATGAAATGGCGAAATCATAAGAAGTCTTTTGAAAAAGTTTGCTCGTTCGAATACGTACTTTTACTACCATAGAGAAAAATAGTTTATATATCGGTTTTACCGATTAATTAGTGCCGACAGTTATAGGCAAAAAGCTATGCCAATAGTTTATTTTTTTTCCAAATGTTTATATTCCTCATCAATAAACCTCATCTGGTGAAATATTTACATATAAACTCTTCATCTGGTGAATGTATAAACTGTAAAAAGCGTAATTTGTTGAATACTTGCATACAGAGAATTTTAAGTTAGCCAAGTCTCCCTTCATTTCAAAATAAGACGTATTTTTACTCCCATAGAGAAAAATAAATGAACTAAGGAATGATGTTATTAAAATTTTTCCTAAGTCTAACCACTAACCTAAACCTAACCATAAATTCTAACCCCTTTCCCAAAACAAAATCTAAGTCAAGAGATTGACCGATATATCGGTTTTACTGATTAATCGGTACCGATAGTTGCTGTAGAGCCGAGGAGGGTGGGGCCAGGCTGGAAAGACGCACACCCGGTCCCCAATCAGCCTGATGGGGCATGCGAGGGATAAAGGTGGCCAGGGACGACAGTTCGAGAGAGAGAGAATTACAGGCAGCTGCCCTGTGTGTGTTTATGGTTGTGTGTTTTTGGTTAAGTTGTTCATTAAATTATTATTTAAGTTGTCATGCCGGTTCTCGCCTCCTCCTTTCCCTCGAACCCCCCTTACACTGGTGCCGAGTCCCAGGAGGGAGAAGGGATTCCCGTCGCAGAGTCCTCGACACTGCCATCCACCCAGGGGAGTGCCACTGCCATCCGACGGGGGACGGAGTAGCCCGACCACCCAGACGCGGGGAACGGCCACCGTCTGCGAGGCGAGTGGGGACTGGACTCCCCGACTGCCTGGAGCAAGGGAGCCGCTGCCGGAGGCGGAGGAGTGCCCTGCCGTCCCCCGGGAACGCGGAGGGGTCAAGAGAAGACCGCCGTCCGCGGGGGGAGGAGGGAAGCGACTCCCCGACTGCCTGGAGTGGTAAGACCGCTGCCAGGGGCAGAGGAGTGTCCCCACGGGACGCCGGGAACGTGGAGGGGCGTTCTGTCCGCTGGGGGTCGGAGGACTGACTCCGGTCCGCCCGGGGAGGAGCGGCTGCTGTCCGCCTGAGAGGGTGGAAGAGTGATCGAGGACCACGCGATGGCGCATCAGAGAACCGGTGAGTTTCTTTTTCTCTCTCTCCTCTCTCTCTCTCTGTTGCTCTGTGTTGGCCTTTCCCTCGCCTATTTTGTTTTTGTTGTTGTTTTTCCCCTCCTGTCTCCTCCCAGGTCGAGGAAGGTGGGGATGACCCGCCGGGAGTCGGAGCGCAAGGCACGCCCCCTGGAGAGGAAGGGGGGATGTACGTCATGCCGGGGGCTCCCCAGCCTGAGGCAACGCCGGGAGGAGTGTAGAGCCGAGGAGGGCGGGGCTGGGCTGGAATGACGCATGCCCGATCCCCAATCAGCCTGATGGGGCGCGCGAGGGATAAAGGCGGCCGGGGATGACAGTTCGTGAGAGAGAGAATTACAGGCAGCTGCCCTGTGTGTGTTTATGGTTGTGTGTTTTTGGTTAAGTTGTTCATTAAATTATTATTTAAGTTGTCAAGCCGGTTCTCGCCTCCTCCTTTCCCTCGATCCCCCTTACAGTTGCTTTTTGGAACTATCCGTTATAGGCAAAAAGCTATGCCGATAGTTTATTTTTTTTCCAAATGTTTTTATTCCTCATCAATAAACCTCATCTGGTGAAATATTTACATATAAACTCTTCATCTGGTGAATGTATAGACTGTAAAAAGCGTAATTTGTTGAATACTTGCATACAGAGAATTGTAAGTTAGCCAAGTCTCCCTTCATTTCAAAATAAGACATACTTTTACTCCCATAGAGAAAAATAAACATACCAAGGAATCAAGTAACAATGTTATTATGATTTTCCTAAGTCTAACCCCTAACCTAAACCTAACCATAAAGTCTAACCCCTTATCTAATCCTAAACCTAAGACTAGAGGTAGACCGATATATCGGTTTTACTGATTAATCAGTGCCGATAGTTGCTTTTATCCAAAACATATTGAGATTTTGATTGCACAATAAACTGCTTTTGGGATTTTATTCATTTTGGACTCTTGTAGCCTCAATGTCTGTACCCTTCATAGTAAGGAAAGACAAATTTTTTTTTATCAATTTATAAAATGATTAAAAAATAAAAATAGCGGCCGATTAATCAGTTACCAGCCTTTTCCATCACCTTAGTTATCAGTATCAGCATTTACATTTACATTAAATTTATTCATTTGGCAGATGCTTTTATCCAAAACGACTTTCAAAAGAGGAATAATGCATCATAAGTGATTCATCTTAAGGAGACACCAGTACGAAAAGTGCTGCATTACAAAGGCAAAATCCACTATCGGTCAACTTCTACCTAAGACCATGATTTTAATAGCAAAATAAGTGTTATGTACGACAGAAGAAAGGAAACATCATGGTTCGTAATGATACGAGTAACGTGTATTACAGGTTTTTGACATACATTAGTCATTTGCATTGCATGAATAAATATGGAATGAGAAACCAGATTTGTTTGCAGACACTTCTTTTAGATTTCTCAAGTGCCACTGCTAAGATGAAAAAAAAAAATACATAAATAAAATTAAATGAAAACTGAAAGGAGTTCTCATGTTTTTAATGCATATATATGGAAATAATGAACTACTGATGCCTTTAAGAAATAGTTTAGCTCAAAAATTACAATTATGTCATCATTTACCCACCGTCAAACCCATGACTTTCTTTCTTTTGTGGAACATACAGGGAGTTATTTAGCAGAGCAGTTATTTTCTGTTCAAATCTGACAAAAGCATCATAAAAGTATCACAAAGTAGATTATAAAAATATTTTTCAAATCTTCTGAAGCCATAACATAGCTTTGAGTGAGAAACAGCCTGAAATTTAGGTCATTATTTGCTGAAGATCTTTCTATCCACCATAGCATATTACGCGGCTTCTTATCGTGGCAGTTTCAATGTGAAATATCTATTGTGTGGCGCTAAAAGCGAGTTAAATGTCCTCCCAAACTGATTCAATTTTTGAAAGAAATATTCCCGGTTCAATACAAGTTAAGCTCAGTTGAAAACATCTGTGGCAAAATATTGAATACCATAAAAATGTATTTCGACTCGTCATTACTTTGCTTTAAAAAAAGCAAAAATGGAGGTTACAGTGAGACACATACAATGGAAGTGAATGGGGACAATTTTTGAAGGGTTTAAAGGTAGAAATGTGAAGCTTATAATTTTATAAAAGCACTTACATTAATTTTTATGATAAAACTCATGTATTATTTGAGCAGTAAAGTTGTTTAAATTGTAATTTTTACAGTCATTTTATGGTTTGTTGACATCACATCATGGCAATAAAGTTGTAAAATTGGCTTTAACTTTACACAGAGAAGGTTAGTAATTGATTTTATCACACTGCAATCATGTTAACACACATATTGTTTATGTGTTGTGGCTATACTCTTGAAAAAGTGAGTATTTAAACATTAAAAAATTGGCCCCTATTCACTTCCATTTTAAGTGCCTCACTGGAACCCAGATTTGAGCTTTTTTTAAAGAAAAGGGACGAGTCCAAATAATTTTTTTTTGGTAATCAACATTATGCCACAAATGCTGTCGACTGTGATTAACTTGTATTTAACCCGGAATATTCCTTTAAGGTTAATTCTCTATCGAGTTTGCTACCCTAAACCTTAAACATAAATGATAGTGTCATAAAAGCAAATATTACATGAAAAACGCATGTTCTGGAGCTTCTATGACACTTTCGGCTCACGTGTTGAATCGTGTGCTCTTCAGGACTCGTACCATTGTCCTTTGCATCATAAGTGTACCAATCTATCAGTTGAGCTATCGCACAATTTAATTACATCCAAACAAGATTGTAATTGTAGTTGGTTATAGTATAATGCAAACGTTAAAATGTATCACCTTACAAGTCAAGCACTTTAGTAAAAGTGTTTTGATGTCATAAGATAGCACTGTGTGAGGAACAGGATGAAAAGTACGTGTTTATTAACTGACCCTCTTCCATTTCTCTCATGATTTGTGTGAAAGTGAATAACACTAGTTGTTGTTTTAGCGCCTCTAGTGTTCATTGCAACAGGAAACTGCCACGTTACGTACAACGAGCCAACTTACAAAATGGCGCACAAGTCATTTGGACTAGTTTAATGATAGTTTAGGGTGCTTTTTGCCATTTTTGGAGCTTGATCGCATCCGCCGCCATTCGATTTCACTACATGAATAAAAATCAACCTGGATATGTTGTTAACATAAACCTTTTGTGTTCCATGACATGAGGAATGGTGAATGAAATAGAAAATGCACCATATAGCATTGTGTTTCTTAACATTACATCATTAAATGCACTGTAATTCATCTATGTTTAATGGTAAGGATATTCCTTTGAATATATAATCACATAGATATTACGCTGATGTTTTCAAGATTCACTGCACTTGAGACGTCACCTTTCAATGATAGCATAATTAATTAATCTCCCATGAATTTGCATTTCTTTCCATCCTTTCAAGTAATATCTCTCCATGCGTCTGTGTTCACCTTCTAACTGGCATGATGTCTGCCGAGTGTGCTCTGTTTGTGCAGGGTCTGTGTTGGATAATGAATGCAAATGGATGTCGCTCAATACGCCAGTGCTGGACAAATAGGCCGAGTGCATGCGTGGCACTGATCAAAGCCTTTCTCAGGGGCTCCTGACATTTAGGGGCCAAGATTTTCATTAAGCATCGTGATTAGAGGAGCGACAGAGAGAAAGATAGAAGTGAAGAGTGAGGCAGAGAGAAAGGAAAAGACAGATTGGATCAACACTATGCCCTACACACAGGTGGATGTGATATTAAACATGGGCTGTGTACGAAAACTAAAGGGTCATTCAGACCGAATTTGATCTAGGAATTTATTCTGTGATTTATTGTTTATGTTTGTTTTCTTACCAAATAAAAAATGTTTCCATCCAGTATTTTTATGCAATATTCCAATATCCCCCATGATGCATGTACCGAATACAGGTAGACCGATATATCGGTTTTACCGATTAATCGGTTCCAATAGTTGCTTTTTAGCAAAAATCTATGCCAATAGTTGCTGATCTTTTATTTTATTTTTCTTTATTCCTCTGTATTACACTGTGGCCAGAGCTGGAGGATTGTACAGTTCTTATAAAAGCGGCAGAGGTGAAATAAAAACAATCACCAACACTGATTTGCTCTATCTAAATCTTTCATCATTGACTATACTCATCCATGTATTTATCCTCATATAATCAAGTGTTCTAATGTGTTCTAATATACTGTATACATTATACATATAGTATATTAATAATAACTAATACCATTCTTTAAAAAAGCAGTTCACTTTTAAACATGCTTACAGTATTATTTGTTTCTCATGTATGTCAAATCAACATGTAAATTGCAAAAAAAAAAAAAAAATTATATATATACCTGTGTATATATATATATATATATATATATATATATATATATATATATTATAATAATAATAATAATACAAAAATTGTCCAGCAAGAAATCTGTCTGGCTAGTAATTTTTTTCATCTACCAGACATCTTGGCTGTTAGGCTAAAAGGTTCATTTTGGACCCTGAGCATGTTGATATTAAATATCTGTCTAATCATGATACTAATGTAAAGTTTGTGTAACGCTATGTAATGCGTCCCTGATGACCTTTGTGTTGTCAGGCACTGATTTGCCCCTTGAACTCTCACAACACAAACAAAAACCCCACTGAGATCTGAAATGAGCTCATGAGAAGAGCAACAATCAAACATGTGTGATTAATCAACCGGATGATTTATCAGAGGACAAAGCCTTATTATACTTCTTTGTGTGTGTGCGTGTGCGTGTGCGTGCATGTATGTGTGCGTGCGTGTGTGTGCGTGTGTGTGTGTGTGTGTGTGTGTGTGTGTGTGTGTGTGATTCCAGCTGTATTTCCCAATATATATACTGAGAGACAGGATAAATGTTTTTTGTGTGACTAACATTGGGCTTGGGTCTTTGTTTCTGGCCAGAGTTTGGAAATGTAATCTCATGATTTGGGAATCGTATGATGCATGTAATTCAGAATGTTCTCACACACCCATGAATGTACAGCAGGGTGAAGAGACACTGTAAAACCATACAGTTATCCCTGTAATACAGGGGTTTAGGGTAAAGTTGTAGGGTCATTTCAACTGCAAGTACTGACCTGGTCTCATGACAAGTTGTACAAATAGTACAACATGGCGAAATTGAAAAGAAATAACGTGCAAGTTGGCTACAACTTTTACTCCCACGGAGAATAGTAAACAAACCAACTAAACATTTTATAACTAGGGATGCACCGATCCCCGATACTGAAGCTTTTAGACAGATCGTGTATCGGTCCGATAAGCCCGATCCAAATCCGATACTGTGTGTTAGTCATGTTCGTTACTATCAAGCGCCAAAAATGATGACATAGAACCATAAAAACACCATTAAAGTAGTTCATATGACTTGTGCATTTTATTCAAAGCCACTTGAAGATGTGCAGTAGCTCTGTGAATCACAAAAGGCTGTGTTTAATAAGTAAATATATAGTATGCGCAGCGCCAGCGCGTTAGTGAATGGTGCAGCTCTGTTGACACAAACTCACGCACAGGCTGGTGATGCACTCGCGGATATTTTTAGCCTTCACAGCGGTGTGCAATATTTGAGCGCTACCCAAGAACAGCATCTCAGTTGTAGATGCTCAATAGTTCGGTTCACTTATAATATGTATTTAGAACGGCACCGGAGGTGCATTTTACCAGAATTTGAATAAGAAGTGAATTAAACTACTGTGAACTTGCCTACAACCAGACACATACAGGACTTCCTGGAAAGTTTAGAATGTCAAAATAAAAGCGTGAGGGTTTAAAAAGTGCACAATTTAAATATATTACTGTTGTATTTAAAATTAAAATTAAAAGTAAATAATAATAATATGAATAACAATTTATTATTATTATTATTATTATTATTATTATTATTATTATTATTGTCATCATTAGTATTTGTTTGCCGTTTATAACAATATTTAAGTTGAATGGGTTCCAAAAAATAAGTGTGTGAATGAAAAGTGGAGGTCTTACAACTAAATTTAACAAAAAAGAGATCTGAATCCTTTAAAGTCCAGATGCAAGTTGAAACATTTAAAAAAATATATAATTTTTAAATCCCCTATATCTAAATGACAAATTTCAACTTCAAAGAAAAAATGTTTTTGAATAAAATTAATAATAATATCTAGAGAATAATAACCCTAACCCTACAAGAAACTTTAGAATTATTTTTTTTTTTTAATAATTTAAAATAATGTACATTTTCTGAATAATTTATTATGAAATTTCTCTTGGAGGATGTTTGCCAGATTTAGCGAACTTCTGGGGAGATTTTCTTTTAGCCACTTTGTTCCCAAAATATAGTTTTTATTCAATATATAGATTTTTGTATAAGTTTGAAAATGTTGTTGAAGATATATCATATCATATCATATAGCCTAATAGCGAGATCTGGCAACAGAACGCAACAATGCCTGGCCACTTTTTCAGCCATCTAGGTGTTTTTCCTATTCAAATCTTCCAAAGGGATTTCTTAAAATTCTTCATAAATGAGTTCTAACTATTAACCAAACCATCACAACATTGTGGTGACTCACAACATTGTAAACTTTTATTTGAAGCTAAAAAGTATTTGAAAAAAGACAAAGCTACAAGACTGTGTACTTGACGTCTTTAATGAAGGAATGAACTATAATCCCATGAAGCATTGCGAATTACGTAATCGAATTAAAAAAGGATGGAAAAATATAAAACTATTGATTTAAAGCTGTTGATTCTAAGTATTGGATCATTATATTTTAATTTTAATGCAAAATATTCCAATATATACAAATATATAATTAGTTGGAGAGTGTAGGGATAGACTCGTGTGTATTATGGGAGTGGGCAGTCACTGCAGAGCTCTTTTGGCGCACTTTGCTTGCCACGATTCTCTGATTTGTGGATCGTTTCTTTTCAGGATCATGGGTAGTGTATTTCTTCACCAGTAATGTCACTATCAAAAACGGTTTAAAAAATAAAGTTGAAATAATGCAGACTGTTGGCTTCAGCAGAAGCATATATCATCGATAAACCTCAGAGCTCACGGTAGATCTGTCTTTAAAGATTTATAAGTTATTGTTAAAAATCTATTTGCTTATGGAGAAAACAAATGGGACTTTTTTCTTTTGGAACCAGACTGTTACGCTCTATAACCACAGTCTCTGAATGAACAAGTACCTAAGCAAAATCCTGCCTGTAAAAGCAGTAAACTTAACAATTAATGATTATTTACAAAAGGAAAACCTGTTGAATATTAACCCATTATTTTTGTCAACACAAAACTTCTTCAACCAATTTGAAATTGCATTGCTAGAGTAGTCTAAAACAAGATATGCTGTTCTATTACGCATCAACACAAGGAACACCAATAACAGCAGCAGATACAGTCCAGCTATACGGATACACATGCCACTTGCTATGAAACTGATGGTACACTTCGGGAGTTGAGTCCTGTGAGAATGCCTGCAATGGGACACTCAAAAGACAACACACTCACAGGTGAGACACCAGGGACGAGAAAAGAATCTTATTTTAGAACTGTAGAACAACACGGTTTAATTGTGCAGACATAGGCTACATACTGTAAAGCTGATTTTAATGCGTTGATACACTTTTGTAATTCCATGTTTAAAGGTTCACCTTTACTCACCCTCATGGATGTCAATTGTCCGTGGAACACAAAAGGACATATTTAAAAGAATGTTCACGCTACTCTTTTCCATACAATGAAAATGGATGGGGACCTGGGACTGTCAAACTCCAAAAAGGGCATAAAAGCATCATAAAAGTTTGTGTTCTGAAACCAAATTTAGGTATGGTCACCATTCACCTTCATTATATAGGAAAGAGCAGCTTAGACATTCTGCTAATCATCTCCTTTTGTGTTCCACGTAAGAGAGAAAGATAAATGGGTTTGGAACAACATGAGCGTGATTAAATAATGACAGAATTTTAATTTTGGAGTGAACTATTCCTTTAAAATCTGCAATACGCAGACCTGTAAACTCCTGTAAACCGCTCTCAAAAACATCCAACGCAAGAATTCACAAATGCCATAATCATAAACACGGTATAGTCACTAGTTAGCCAGCAAAAACCTAACTTTAAGACAAATCTAACTGCTCTTTTCATCACATTTCGTATTGTGGGACCAAAAACACATGATTACTGTATTATCTCTTTTCCTGCATGATGCCTCTACCATGGTAATCTGCTTTTGACTGGATAAAACCTTCAAATGTGATTACTTCACAACAGATAATAAAGGAAAACCCCTATCTGTGCCGCAGTATGCATTAAAGCCATTCTATAGCCTTAAGGACTTCATAAATCCAATGCTAAACAGGGACTCTTCCAACTGCGTGAGAAGGCCACCTACTGGGGTTGTTTATATTGCATGTCTGAGATTTTAATTGGAGTCAGTCCTGTGAAAAGAGGCTGTAAACCTTTTTCAGATGTGGCTAAAACTCACTGGACACATTTATGAGTGGAGAGCGAGAGTTTACAGAGCATGTCCAAAGAATAATCCACAGGTATATTAGACTTTTAACTCACACGGGCCTCGTTTTATATGTGATTGAGAATGCAAAATAACTTTCTGTAGTTTTGCATTTTCTAAGATTAAAACAAACTAATAAACATTCAAGTTAAAGTAGCAGTGGAGAACAAAAATTGTATTGTTTACTATAAAGTTGGCAAGTGGTATGGTTACCGAGGTAAACTAAGAGTTATTGTAAAATATTCTCTTAATATTTCTGATTTGTGGTTTTCTGTGAATTTAGGCAGAAAACCTTCTTACTCTTGTACACTTAAAAATATTTTAAGATTTTCTCATTTCAATTTCATAACAAAATTCCAAATAATCTGAGTAATCTTAAAATAATAATAATAACAAATAAATATTTTAATTTTTAGTTATTGATTTTGTTAAAAATTACACAATATAATTTTATGGAATTTTGCTATGAAATTAAAATGTTTTGCAGTTGATTTTTGTGTCTTGGTGGTTTCAGCTAATTTAAGCAGAAAGCCTTCTTACCTTTGTATATATAGAGATCTACATTTACTTTTTGAAAAAAAAAAAACAATAATAATAATAATAATAATAATATATATATTCTTTTTTTTTTTTTTTTTTTTTTGCATGTGATACGACCATTTTAATTATTATTATTTTCAATTCTACAAGTAAAACTTGGATATGCGCCTTGGTTTTAAAAGTGAACCCCTATATTATCTTGAGATATTAATACTATCTTTAATAATAAGTTAAAATGAATGTAACTGGAGATAAACAGATAGTGGTAGGAAAAGTATTCAAAGCTCTCCAGATTGCAAGTCACCCACTTTGTTCCTGATTTTATGAGATACATGTAAAGATCTTTCATTTATGGCATGCGATGCATGTTTCCATCATTATTAATCAACACCAGCAGATATTTTCCTACATTGATTGTTTTAGCAGTTGATTTGGCCATATAACAGATACTGAACTCTCCAACTTTCAGCACGCTCAAAAAGGACTCAAAACTCAAACTCACACAAATGAAGAACAATATCTCCCACAAAAAAAAAATCTTCTGTTGTTTTTTATGCCTAAAATAAATGTATATCCATCATGATTGAAAAACAGAAGGAAGGTGATGTTTTCAAAGCTCTCAAAATTGCAAAAAACAAATTTATGGGTGATGTTTTGAGCTACATGTAAAATTATACTCATTTATAACATGTAAAATATCTGCGAATCATTATTGAGCAACACCACAGCACATAATGCATGATTTAATGATGCACATTTAGATTTACATTGATTTCACGGTTGATATGGCCATATAACTGAGACTTTTTCAAGTTCTCCAACTTTCAGCACGCTCAAAAAGGACTCAAAACAGTCAAACACACACAAATTAACGCTAAAATCACCCCCAGAAATGATTTGTTGTTGTTGTTCATGGTTAAAGTGAGTGTAGTAAGGTATAACCACCGTAATAATGCCAAGTACATCTATCAAGAATGAAGAACAGATGGAAGGGAAAGTTTCTAAAGCTCTCAAAAATGCAAGTCACCCACATTTCTTTCTGAATTCTTGAGCTGCATGCATTTATTAGCCTACAGGCTATGCAACATGTATATCATCTCCAAATCTGCATGATCAACACCATGCAAATGATTGAATGATCATCAAGACTTTAAAAACCAAACTTTCTCTATGTGTATGGGCTGTTCTCCACCCAAATAGGGTTTGTAAAAACTCCCAGCTGATATGCGAGCACACATTCCTCTTTAACCCAGAGGTTGTGATGTGGACATGATCTTGTCATGCTCTCCTCACCTGATATCTCCTGGTGTGGTACGTTATGAACACTAAAGCCTTTGGCTGTGTAAGCCTGGCGCATGTCGCTGCAGCTGCGCGATTTTACATCCCCAGCACATGTCAGCGATAATAGAAGCGATAAAGAACAAATGAAACCCACGACAGGTGTCTTCCACATCGCAAATCCTCCTGTGCGCAAAATCCAGCCGACGCGTAAAAGCGCAAAGTGCGCGGGATCCGTGGAGAGAGAGAGAGACGCGCTCAGCGCACCAGGTTGGGAAATGTTTAAATCATTCAGTCGTTCCTAAATCACGCCTTCTTTCGGATCCACCACATAGCAGAAGTCTCCAATGGATCCTCTTAGAATAAACGCGCTTCTTGTAATAAAAGCAAAACCTCCAGATTCCAGTTATCTGGAAGAGAGCGGGAGCTGCGCGCTGAAAGTCTCTCTCTCTCGCTCTCTCTCTCTCTCTCTCTCTCTCTCTCTCACACACACACACACACACACACAGATAAACCCAGTGGCGCCGCGTTGAGGAAAACACGGACTGGATTATCGAGCGCTGATCGAGTTTTGCCTGAGGAAATGCATGATGGATTAGGAATCATAAAGCCCTGTTTTAATACAACGACTTCACTTCACAGATTTCAGGGTCTAATTTCAATTTTAAAATATAACAAAATAAAATAACAATAGTGTAAATTCATAAAATAAGGAGTATTATCAAGTAACCAGTGCAAAATATGTAAAATAATAATAATAATTAAAAAAAAAACTATGTAAAATAACAATAATGCAAACTAAGTAAACAAGTACTATTAACAAGTAAAATAGTGTTTGTAAACAAGGAAAAATAAAATGCATAATAAAATAAAGTTATAACAATAATGCAAATGGAGTAAAAAGAATAAACATATTAAAGAAAATTAAATAAAGAAAATTTAAAAAGAAAAAAATACAGTAAAACTAAAATAAAAATAACTGAGTATAATGTCATGGTTACTTGTGTAACCTCCATTCCCTGATGGAGGGAACGAGACGTGTCAATGTAGTGACACTAGGGGTCGCGCTTGGGAGCCCGAGACACCTCTGGTCTTTGATAAAAGGCCAATGAAAATTGGCGAGTGGTATTTGCATGCCACTCCCCCAGACATACGGGTATAAAAGGAGCTGGTATGTAACCACTCATTCAGGTTTTATGCTGAGGAGCCGAGACAAGGTCCGGCCATTTCAGCGGGTAGTTCAGCGTTGTGGCAGGAGGGACACAACGTCTCATTCCCTCCATCAGGGAACGGAGGTTACACAAGTAACCATGACTTTCCCTATTTGTCACTCACTCGACGCACTAGGGGGCCCTATATGAAATGCCACAACTGGCTGAACTGTGTTACGTGAACTGGCGGTGTGAGGCGGGCAGACCACTGTGTGCCTCGTAGCCAGCACACCAGGTCAACACGTAACCTCCCCCAACATAGTTATGAGTGTCGAACGGCCCTTTGGGGACAAGTCGACTACCCAAAAGATAGAGCCATCTAACCCAGTCATGGCCTCTTTTCCCCTTCTCTTTTTCCATTCCCTAAAAAAGAAGGGGGATTATCCGACACCGCGGAGACCACACCTCGCCCAAAGGGGGGGGGGGGGCATTTAAGTGGAAAAATACATCTCATGTGGAGAGTCTTCAAGGTAGATCCTACCCTAACGGGGGAGGAGTTACTACAAACATGGAGACTGGGGCAGAGGGGATCTGCCCAAGGGAGACACAGTTTGCCAACAGGGAAACAAATTAGCGGAAGATATACATCGCATGGGGTTAGCCTTACAGGGAACCGCCATATGCGGAGCACCTACCCCAGAGCAGGACTCTTAGTTAGCATGTGTACTGGGCCAGCAGCGAGTCTTTCCAAAAACTCGACTGCCACAGGGCTTGGAGGAAGTCAACCAGGGAACAAAGTTTGTGAACACTACTGGGAATTAATGGCGCACATCTTCAGCTCAAAAGGAGGTGGAAGGCGCTATGTGCAAGTGATACACCCGGCCGGCTATCCCGGGCTTATCCGCTTATATTGCGTGCCACTACCTGGGATGAAACCAGTTCCACCCGGAGGTTGTAGAAAGAAGGTCCTTCCTCAGGGGAATTTGCCGGGGGGTGGGGGGGGGGCTGTCGCGAGGAGCGTGAGGTCCGAGAACCACATCTGGGTGGGCCAGTAGGGTGCTAACAGGACGACCTGCTCCTCGTCTTCCCTGACCTTGCACAGGGAGGCCTCGATCAGGGCGTACCAGAGCGGGCAGTGGGAGGATTCTTGGGAGGCAAACAGGTCCACCTGTGCCCATCCGAATCGACTCCAAATCAGCTGGACCTCCTGAGGGTGGAGTCTCCGCTCTCCCCTGAGGGTAACCTTCCATGACAGCGCGTCCGCTGTAGTGTTGAGGTTGCCTGGGATGTGAGTTGAAGTGCTGCTGACTCCAGAGGAGGAGACGGCGGGCGAGTCGTAACATACAACGAGAGCGCAGACCGCCTTGGTGGTTGACATATGCTACCGTTGCCGTGTTGTCTGTCCGAACTAACACGTGCTTGCCCTGGATCAACAGCTGAAACCTCCACAGGGCGAGCAGAATTGCCAACAACTCGAGGCAGTTGATGTGCCAATGCAGTCGCGTGCCCGTCCACAGGCCGGCGGCTGCGTGCCCATTGCAAACAGTGCCCCAGCCCGTTTTGGAGGCGTCCGTCGTGACCATGACACGCATGGAGACCAGTTCTAGGGGAACACTTGCCCGTAGAAACGAGAGGTCGGTCCAAGGGCTGAAAAGACGGTGACAGACCGGCGTGATGACCACGCGATGTGTCCCGTGGCACCATGCCCATCTCGGGACTCGAGTCTGAAGCCAGTGCTGAAGCGGGGTGGCTACCGCTGAGGATTCCATATGCCCCAGGAGCCTCTGAAAAAGTTTCAGTGGAACCGCAGTTTTCTGTTTGAACACCTTCAAACAGGCCAGCACCGACTGGGCACGCTCGTTCATAAGGCGTACTGTCAAAGAGACTGAGTCCAGCTCCAAACCGAGAAAAAAGATGCTCTGAACTGGGAGGAGCTTGCTCTTTTCCCAGTTGACCTGAAGCCCTAGTCAGCTGAGGTGTGAGAGCACCAAGTCCCTGTGTGCTCACAACATTTCCCGAGAGTGAGCTAGGATTAGCCAGTCATTGAGATAGTTGAGAATGCGGATGCCCACCTCCCTTAACGAGGCAAGGGCTACCTCTGCGACCTTCGTGAAGACGTGAGGAGACAGGGATAGGCCGAAAGGGAGGTCTTTGTACTGATACGCCTGACCCTCGATTGCAAACCGCAGGAAGGGTCTGTGTCGAGGAAGGATCAAGACATGGAAGTACGCGTCCTTCAGGTCTACTGCCGTGAACCAATCTTGATGCCGGACGCTCGCCAGAATGTGTTTTTGCGTTAGCATTTTGAACGGGAGTGTAAGGCCCGGTTCAGTACTCGCAGGTCCAAGATTGGCCACAACCCACCACCTTTTTTCGGTACGATGAAGTAGGGGCTGTAAAAATCCTTCTTCATCTCGGCCGGAGGGACAGGTTTTATCGCGCCCTTCCGTAGGAGGGTAGCGATCTCCGAGCACAAGGTAGCAGCATTTTCGTCCTTGACCAAGGTGAAGTGGATACTGCTGAACCTGGGCGGGTGCCTGGTGAACTGAATCGTGTAGCCGAGTTGGATGGTCCGGATCAGCCATCGTGACGGATTGGAAAGAGCAAGCCACGCATCTAAGTTCCGCGCAAGGGGGACCAAGGGGACAACGTCGTTGGATGTACCGGCCGGTGGGCTGGGCCAAAGGTGCAGGAGCCGGTGCAGTCACCGCAGGGGGACGCCCTTGGCAATGAGCAGACAGGGTGTGGGATCTTGTGCCACGCCGGGGCAGGATGTGCCGGAGAGCCTCCATCTGCTGCTTCACCGCCGAGAACTGCTGGGTAAAGTCCTCGATGGTGTCGCCGAATAGGCCAGCCTGGGAAATGGGGGCAGCAAGAAACCGTGTCTTGTCGGCCTCACCCATCTCGACCAGGTTGAGCCAAAGGTGGCGCTCCTGGACCACTAGTGTGGTCATCGTCCGCCCGAGAGACTGCTCTGTGACCTTCGTCGCTCGGAGAGCGAGATCGGTCACCGAGCGCAGGTCCTGCATCAAATCTGGGGCGGAACTACCCTTGTGCAGTTCTTTCAACGCCTTGGCTTGGTGGACCTGCAGGAGAGCCATGGCGTGCAGGGCAGAGGCGGCTTGTCCAGCAGCGCTGTAGGCTTTAGCCGTCAGGGACGACATGAACCTACAGGGCTTGGACGGGATAGGTGCACCGCGAGCATCTTATCCACCTGGGGAATCGCCGTATAGCCCCTGGCTGCCCCGCCATCGAGGGTAGTGAGGGCGGGGGAACTGCGGAATCGGGGCTGGGCAGTAAAAGGTGCCTCCCACGATTTCGTCAGCTCCTCGTGCACTTCCGGGAAGAAAGGCACTGGAGCTGGGTGCGGCTGCTTTGAGCGGCGCCACGAACCCAGGAACCAATCATTGAGCCGTGAGGGTACAGGGGAGAGTGGATGGTTCCACTCTAACCCGACGCTTGCGGCCGCCCGGGAAAGCATGTCCATCATTTCTGCATCAGCCTGTGACTGGGCAATCGTCCCCGAGGGGGGAGCCCAGCTGAGGCTTCTGCGTCCGACTGAACAAGCCCGCTCTCTGATGCTGCGCTCGAGAGCTCATCATCTTTGCGGGCTCCGAACAAGAGGCCAGACTCACCGTTAGACAAGCCGGCGGACACATCCGGAAGCCCGACTGGGGCAGACGAGCATGCTGGGGAATGGGAGATCCACGGGGGGATACTCGGCAAAGGCGATCCCATTGGGGTCCCCAAATCGCCCCCAGTGCTAGCCGCGCTGGCCTCATACCCGTAGGTAGAAGGACCGAGGCGGTTTTCTTACGAAAGCAAGCCACGACCGCAACGTTGCCATGGTCATGTTCTCGCAGTGAGAACATGAACCATCCACAAACGCTGCCTCCGTGTGGGTCGCGCCCAGACACGAATGACAGCGATCATGACCATCCGAAGTTGTGAGATAACGACCGCAACCAGGAATAACACACAATCGGAAAGGCATCTTTAAAAAGGCGCATCTTTAAAAAGATGTTCCGTGTGTGCCGCTCTTTTAGAGAAATATACTCTTTTAGAGGAAAAAGCTCTTTCAGAAAATATACTCTCTTTTTTTCTGCCGAAGCGCCCAGGGGTGTTCTCTGCAGTGCACCAGTGCAGAGGAGGGAGAAGCCACTGAAATGCGCCGTCAGATCCAGCAGAGGTGAATGAACAGTAGAAATTCAGCTCAGTGAGCATGACCATTCGGCTCCGAAGAGAAAATCTGAATGAGTGGTTGTATACCAGCTCCTTTTATACCCGTATGTCCGGGGGAGTGGCATGCAAATACCACTCGCCAATTTTCATTGGCCTTTTATCAAAGACCAGAGGTGTCTCAGGCTCCCAAGAGTGACCCCTAGTGTCACTACATCGACACAATGTCGAGTGAGTGACAGATAGGGAACACGTAGTATTATCAAATAAAACCAAGTAAAATAAATAATGCAAACTGAGTAAACAAGTAGTATTAAAAAGTAAATAGTGTAAAATAAAATAAAATGAAGTACTAAATAAAATAACAACAATAATGCAAATAGTCAAAAAAATATAAACAAATAAAACAAAACACTGTAAAATAAGGGAAACTAAAAAATAATACAAAATGACTGAGCAAATAGACGTAACACGTAGTATGATCAAATTAAACCATGTAAAATAAAACAAATGTAAATAATATACAAAGTAGTAATTATTTAAACTGAGTAAACAAGTAGTATTAACAAGTAAATATGGTAAAATAAAATACAAAATAAAATATAAAAAAAATGTGAATGGACTAAAATTAATAATAAAACAAAACAAAATATTGTGAAATAAAGAAAATGTAAAAATAAAAATAAATAAAAAATAACTGAGCAAATAGACGAAATGTAGTATGATCAAATAAAACTATGTTAAATTAAACAGTTAAATAAATACAAAATGATGTACAAATAATGAAAACTGGGTAAACAAGTAGTATTAACAAGTAAATAGTGTAAAACAAATAAAACAAATTAAAATAAAGTACTAAATATAATAAAGAAATAACAATTATGCAAATGGCCTTACAAGTATCAGAAAATAAAATAAAATAAATAGAAATAACTGAGCATATATAAACACGTAGTATGATCAAATAAATCCATGTAAAATGAAACAATTTGAAATAAAATACAAAATAAAGTACAAATAATGCAAACTGAGTATTAACAAGTAAATAGTGTAAAATAAACAAAGTAAAATAAAATACAAAATAAAGTAATAATGTAAATGGACTACAAGTATTAATAAAACAAAACTGTAAAATTAAGGAAATAAAAAAATGAGTTAATTCATTAAAAATGACACAAAAAAATGCGTTTTATTTAAAAGGCATTCAAGTCTTTTAATGAAAAAATAAATAAATAAAAAACTCTTCACAATAACATCATCAGAACAACACCATGTTGTTCACAAACTTCATTTGTGAGGTGATGTTGTGCAGTTTAATATGATAATGTTGCAGAATATTATATATTATAAATTAGATATTATAAATAGGACATTCTATCTCTCATATACATAGATCAACCACACAACCCAGTGGCCAAATATGAGCACTGGAAAAAACATGGACTGGATTCACGAGCTTTGATGCAGTTTGCTTCAGGAGCTGCTCTCAAATCAGCTTCATCATGTTCTTCTCATTTTAATGCAAAGAGCCATTTACAAAAAAACTTTTTTGAGAAATTCTGATTTCAATTTAGAGTAATTTATCGGCATAACCAAAAAATGTGTAGACCTATAAAGCAGTTCATGTTGTAGTCCAGAAACCCAAGAGAATTGGAATATTCGAGCAATGAGTTTCCGCTGGATTTTTGAAGGTTTATGAGTTAAAATAATCATATTTTATTTACGAGTAAAATAAGATCTGTGGTAAACATTACTTGAAGAACCTTAGAAGTTTTGTTCTACAACACAGTGAATTTTTAAGCCGCTGTGTCTTTAAAAATGTATGTTGCTAACAAGTTGCTAGATAAGGACTATAACAGTTTTCTGTTTTGTTAGGCATGTACACTCACATGCTTGTGGTAGTTGTAGTCCTGATCTCATTAGCAACATACAACGCTTCAAAATTCACACTAGAAAAATGACTGTGTTGTAGAACCACACGTCTAAGTAACTAAGTAAAAAAAATGGTAAAATAAAATAGTGCAAATGGATAAAACATCTAGTAAACATACAAAACAGACTAAACAAATAGACTAAAAAAGCAGTATTAACAAATACAAGAAAACAATAAAGTAAAATAGAATTAACTAATTTAATTAACAAATTAACCGACAAAACAACAATGCACTGTAGAATGCACTATAAATAAATAAATAAATAAAGATCAAACAATACATCTTTATTTTGGTGCATTTTCATTAAAAAAAATAAGTTCTCAAAATTATATCAACTATGTCGAAAGTTTTAATTAATTTTTTGAATGCTGTGCAATAATCCAAATGCTGCGAAATAAACTACATGTTATTTATATGATCAAAAACACTACCTCTAATTAAAAGTGATTTCACTGCAGATAAAGAAAGAAAGAAAGAAAATGTTCATACATATATGCATAACATCAATATCAAAGTCTTTCCTCAGTTGAAATTCTAGCTGGTGTGGTTGTGACTGTGCCAGCCTAAGGCAGACTCTCCTCTATGAGTCACTACACAGTCAACTATTGAATCTAGTGTAATAACCAGCAGTCTCTTTTATAATGTGCCTCTGACTTTTCCAGGTCACTTTATTATAACTTGTTAAACTGCTGAGGGCGTTATAAAGTTCACCTTTTGCATGTGCAGATACGTAAATAGACTTCCCTGGCATATTAGGCTATGCTATTTTCTTGCATATTGTGTTAAAGTAAAAGTCATATACTCATAACTGCAATATGCATGCATTGTAATAAACTCAGCATGTATCTTGGCTTTATGAATCAAATGCATAAAGCTTCATGTTTACTCACACTTGATATTAACTGTGCTGTTTTTGGCACCATTTGGAGTAAATTCTAGAGACTGTTGTGTGTGAAAATCCCAGGAGATCAGCAGTTACAGAAATACTCAAACCAGCCCGTCTGGCACCAACAATCATGCCATGCTCCAAATCACTAAGATCACTTTTTTTCCTCATTCTGATGGTTGATGTGAACATTAACTGAAGCTCCTGACCTGTATCTGCATGATTTTATGCACTGCTGAAACACTATTGGCTGATTAGATAAACAACAGTCTCTAGAATGTACTCCGAATGGTGCCAAAAACAAAAAACATCCAGTGAGCGGCAGTTCTGTGGACGGAAATGCCCAGTTGATGAGAGAGGTCAACAGAGAATGGCCAGACTGGTTTGAACTGACAAAGTCTACGGTAACTCAGATAACCGCTCTGTACAACTGTGGTGAGAAGAATAAAATCTCAGAATGCTGTTCTGAGATGCTGGTTGGCGCTGTTTTGGTGGCATGAGGGGGACCTACACAATATTAGGCAGGTGGTTTTAATGTTGTGGCTGATCGGTGTATACTAGCATGCATTATTTCATGCCATGTGCTCTGTTGTATACTGCACATTGTGTTAACTGTAGTAGGTCATCCGGGGATTGCATGCATAGCGAAAAGTTGCACACTACACACAATATGCATATTATTTTCTGCAGATATTATGGCAGTATGCAATTTCGAACATAGTTACACACTCCATCAAATTCTAATCTACATTGAAATATAAAAAGAAAGAAATATTCAACAATGAAACAAATATGCATATCACTTAATTGCAATTAAACTTCATGAATGTGTGTGGTTTATGCATCATCCATGTGATAATGCATTATATACCTGAGCAACGGCGAGAGTTTGAAACCCATAGGCCAGGAGCAGTGCTCAGCATCCTGAAGATGGATTACACTGTGGTTTTCACCACATGGAAGGTCAGTGTGTGTGTGTGACAGGAAGCAGTGTGCTGTTCTGCCTGTTGTCTCAGCAACACGTGTCTCCTCTGGGGTTGCTCGCAGTGGCTCTGAAATCGCAGACACATCAGTGGCAGAAAATAAAAGCACTCGAGTCATCTCCTGAACAAATACTGTGATTCTCACTTATTTATTCTCTCACTTTCATTTACCAGTATTTTACCTTGTAGCACAGCGGAGCATAGAGAATGTGCCTGGGAAATGGTGCAGGCCAGATTTGAACCTGCATCCATGTGAGAGCATCACAGCTCCACATGCCACAACTCAGTGTGCTAACCACTGCAACACAGCTCCGACAGATGCAACTCATTTAAAGGGCTTATTTCAAGAGGAATTCAATCCAAGAGTTCATTGCTCTACAAATACAAAATGTAACTTTCAGAACTCAAAACTTCCTTCACAATTCAAAAAGACTTAAAGCGGGAAAAACGGCTCATTTTCTAAACTTTTTGACGTCAAATACATTTGAACACATGACCGCTTTGGTGTTCAGAAGCAGGCAATAAGGAAAAAGCAGGATAAACACCAGAAGAACTAACTATCAGAGAACAATAAAAGTAAAATGTGATGAACTTCATCAAGCCTTCTGCTGTTTCTGGCTGTGTAGCACCTACAGCTCTGCAGATTCTTCTGAAGAATCCCAACATATTTTAAACAATTTTAGTTTGAGTGGCACATTTCAGCACATTTGTGAATCTGTCACAATATATTGCAGCTTTACAAAGAGGCTGCTATTGAAAGATAGGGCAGATAAAAACTATATTGAATCCAGCAGCAAACCCGTAGCCCGGCAGTAAGCGCTGTTACTCATTATACATAAGAAAAGGGTTTGCATAGTCTTAAAGGAACAGCAACTGAAAATGGCATGTGTAATTCTGAGAGTCAGAGAGTGGGTTGAATATATTTGTGAAAAATAAAAAAACAATTTATTTTTAAAGGGAGACATTTTTTTTTTTTTTTTTACATTACACGTGGACCTAAGGAAAGAAATAAAAAGTGTAAAAAACTAGAGCTGTGAAAGTTAATGGGTTAACACATACGATTATTTTAAAAAGTTGAATGCGTTCATTTTTCGTAATCATGTTTAACACATTTACCGTTAATAAAGTACAAACCAGCATAAAAACACTGGTCTGAGTATGGCAGAACCTTTGCGATGTGTCGATGTGTCCACCCAGAGTCATTACACTGACACACACACCACAACACACACAACAGCCGTGTCAGAGATCAAATGATGGAGAAAGGACCTCTTAAAGCTATTTATTGTATAAAACAAGCCCAGATGGGACTTGTGATAGAAATCAAGTATTTCCAGCCTATGTAAGGTATATTTTAATTACCACAGAAGCACGTCAACTCTTAACTATCACAAAAATACAGAATGAGACGTTGTTTGCGAGCGCTTTTCACGTGGAGTTCAAAGTGGTGCTTGACGCTGGCGTTGACACCCTGATGCGAATCATGAACGCAGCTTCATCATTGCTGTAGTCACAGTCTGTGCAGGATGAGAGTTTAAAGGATTTTGCAGTGCAGTGAATACTCAACCTATGTGGGACTAGTTCTTTCAGTTAGTCAAACTCCCACTTAGACTTTGGGAAATGTTTAGGTTTTGTGTGGATGACTGAAAAATACATCTGGATGAAGCATATTTTGTCCACTCATGTTTATAAAGATATTGCGATTAATCGCGATTAAAAAATAATTTCATAATAAGTGTGAAATATGATTTTTATTTTTTTATTTTGTGTTTGCACTTCTTTATCTCTGTGTTAGTAAAAGATTGAGTAATTTTGAAGATTTCATAGTAAAATCTCAAGTGTTAGCTTTCTAAAGATACCTTGATTATGTGTGTAGTCAGAGGGACTCATGAGCAGTAAACCTTTTATTTTGGGTATGTCATTTACCCCAGTCCTCACCAAAGTAGGGGTGCCAGGAAACAGGTTAATCGTGATTAAATATTTTAACCATTAGACAGCCTTAAATGTAATGCATTTTAATTTTCTGTATTGTTATTTTTTTTATAATATATAATTTATTTATAATTTAAATATAACTATTTATAATTATTTAATCATTATATATTTAATTATTGTTATCTGAGGGGCGTTCTCAACTAATATTTATGTATGCGATTCATTTGATTAATTAATCGACATACCATGTAATTAATTTGATTACAATTTTTATCAATTCCAGCCAGGTCTCCTAAGCAACCAAATTTGCCCGGTTGCTAGGGAGGGTAGCGTCACATGGGGTAACTTCCTCGTGGTCGCTATAATGTGGTTCTCACTCTCGGTGGGGCGCGTGGTGAGTTGTGCGTGGATGCCGCAGAGAATAGCATGAGCCTCCACATGCGCTATGTCTACACGGTAATGCGCTCAACAAGCCATGTGATAAGATGCGCGGACTGATGGTCTCAGACGCGGAGGCAACTGAGATTCGTCCTCCGCTACCCGGATTGAGGCGAGTCACTACGCCACCATGAGGACTTAGAGGGCATTGGGAATTGGGCATTCCAAATTGGGGAGAAAATTTGAAAAAATTTTAATCAATTGACAGCCTTAAGGATATTGTTACATATTGTTTTATTTTCTTTCCTAAGAAGGAAATAAGTGGATTTTGACAGGAAAAGAAGTACATCTAGTGTAACATTTCAGCACTTTCAAAATATGTGATTAATCGTGATTAACTATGAAAAATGATGTGATTAATATTGATTAAAAATTTAAATCGATTGACAGCAACAACCAAAAAATGCATCATATGTCACTTTAGATAATCACTTTAATGAACAAATAATGCTTCCATTATACCTCTTGGCTTTGTACTTGGCTTTGTGTAAGTCATTCATACTTCTACGTTCACGACTTTCTCCGCAGTCCTAATGTGATTCTGATTTTTATTGACTGTAACCATATACGTCATTGTGTAATCATGACTCCCAGTCATCCGGTTTGTTAACCTAGCGGTAGAGGGCACCTCATGGAGCTCACCACAGTTTGACTGCCATGTGTATGAGCTGCAACTCCTGCATGCGAGAGGATCTTCTGATGGATCGATAAGACTCAGTGTGGGTTAGCTGTTTCTCAAACCTGTCCCTGTTTAAACACACACACATACAGAAGCTCTTGACCGTTCAAGACTAGCAACCAGCGATGTATGTTTGATCCAGTCTGAAATGGGTCCACTCTGTTCAAAAGGTTGCCGTGAGTGGATGTCTTTGATGTTTCATTCATCTAAGTGGAAAAACTCAAAGTCTGCAAATCTCAACGTACACAATAGTTGCAAATAACGTCAGGTCATCTTTTTTCGATTTTACATTCAAGACACGCTTCAGAAATGCTTCAGAAATTTGCAATGCTATCCATTTAACCTCACTTTGCAATCCAGGATCAAACTGTGGGCTTGTCTGGCATGGTGGCTGAAGTTCAGAGTTGGGAACCAGAAGGTAACTGGTTTGAAGCGTGGAAGGAGGAATGTTCCATGAGCATTGCACCCTTAAAGGAATATTCCGGGTTCAGCACAAGTTAAGCTCAATCGACAGCATTTGTGGCATAATACTGTAACATGTTTACTAATATTTATGACTCCTGAAATTGACTGTTAATTGTTATATTGCATTTTTAAGCATGTTATTTTCATGTTTAATAATTATATTTTATCGCCATCATTATTGAATCCTCGTTTTATGTTTTTAGTTTACTGCATTATTGTGTGCATTCATAGACATACTATTTTAGTATTACAGTTCACTTGCATTATCAACTAAGGTTGTACAATATAATATATAAATAATAAAGTCTTCCACTGAACTCGTATCAGCCATATCACAAGTATCACATCTTAAATTGATAAGTGTAGTACAATACAAACATTAATAGTAGATAAAACACTTGAAAAATTATATTAAAATTCTGGTCTGATTGAGGTGATTGAGTCCCCTGTTCTCTATGTAAAAACACTTTGAGTGTAGTGTCAGAAAAGCACTATAAGTGTAAAAATCATTCATTCAAAATATGTGAATACAAGTGTTGTTTATCTTCATCAAAGCAATTAATATTTCCGTTTTAAATGTTTAATCGTATAACATTATATCAACATGAAAATAGCATGTTATGACTCTGGCTTTGAATATCTCCAGTCATGATCACACACAGGCAAAGCTCAAATCATGAGATTCATATGCCAGAAGAGTAGTGCCGAAACATGACTGATGTAAAGTGTTCTGCAAATTGCTTACAATTTTAAGTTTCAACCACATATGTCGCTAGTGAGCACAAAGTTATGTAGTGCAGCTTTAAATATAACTATTTAAAATTATTTAATCATTATATATTGAATTATTGTTATTTGAGGGGCTTTCTCAGCAAATATTTATGTATGCGATTAACTTGATTAATTACTTGGCATACCATGTAGTTAATTCAATTAAAAATGTTAATCGATTGACAGCGCTACTTAACATGATTTTATTTTTTTTTATTTTTTTGTCACACAAAGCTATTGTAAGTCTCCACAAGACTTGAAAAATTACACACAAGTACTACAGACTCATTTTATTGTGCTCAAATTCAAACTTTCTACGAGTCACGCCAGGTTTAACGTCACTGATGACAAATGTCATTGATTGTTACATACCTCGCAACCTAAAGTAATGTGCCAAGTTTGAATATGCAAATATGTGCAAAAGAGACTTGAGAGCTACGATTTATGGGAAGATTTTCAGCGAATAATAAACTCTAAAAATTACATTTATTCATGATGCAAAGCTATTGTAATTTATAAAATACGGGACACTCTCTCTAGAGTTGTTTACGGTTTGAGGGCTGCTGGTTGAAGTATTCAGATGGTCGCTTACCTCGCCCTTCACAGTTTTAGCATGTTTTAGCACAATGTGAGGACTTTTCAGATGGTCCATTAACCACCGTAGGCACAATTTCCAATGAATATCAAGGTTAAACTAATGATCTTTATGGTGACGCCATCGGACCAGCTTAAATACGGAACATATCACATCCTGTATTGATTCGATACGGGACGATCCCTTATTTACGGGATGGGTGGCAACCCTAATTGTAAGGCTTCACAAGACTTGAAAAAAGTTATACAGATTATGATGCTTATATTCAAACTAAGCGCCGGGTTTGACGTCACTGATGGAAAACGTAGTTCGGCATGTCTCATAACTAAAAGTGAAGTGTCAAGTTTGAATATGCAAGTGCGCAAATGAGATTTGCATACTTCGAAGAAGATTCTTAACAAATAACGACTAAAATTTCGGTCTGTTCGTCACACAAAACCTACGTAAAATGTAGAATTTAGAGCATAAGTTAGATGGACTACTTTAATGATACTTTTATGGTGCTTATTTGTCATTTTTCGAGATTGACAGACACCACATTTCATTTAAAAACAGCAGCTCAGACATTCTGCAAAATGTCTCTTTTTGTGTTCGACAGAAGAGAGAAAGACATACGGATTTGGAACAAAATGTGCATGAGTAATTAACAAAATTTAAATTTCTGGCTGAACCATTCCTTTAACCTTTTGCTCCAAGTTGCTTTCAATAAAAGTATCTCCTAAAAGACTTCCTTCTAAACTAAGAGCCCCAGATTAAGCAATCAAATTAACAAACACTGTCAGTTTTCCACACAGATGAAGATGCATGTTATAAAGCCCTGTCACCACATGGCATGTTCTCCATTAAAGAGATAAGCTCTAACACTTGAGGGGCATCTTTTGCTCATGCGGTAAAAAAATAAATCACATAACCATATCAGCAGGGGGCGTCCAGTGTGCGCACAGAGGTGGATGCTGTATACAAATGCTACATCCCAAAGGCTTCGACTCTGAAACGGCGCTAATGATGCCTTTGAAATGATGTGGGGAACAAAAATAAAAGAAAGAAGAGAAAGGCGTCACGGAGGTAACATGTAGTACACTTTGATGTAGTACACTTTGATGAGCTTATTCGCTATTTGCCTCGGGAATGTTTACATGAATTTGCTATCTTCGCTAATATTGTTGTTGTTTTGTTCTTTCCAGACATAAGCACACATTTTCTTGGCTTACTTCCATGAGAATCCAATATGGTTTGTGGAGATAAGGTGCTAACTATGATATCTTGTTTTCCAGATATTTATTTACAATAAACTTGCAGCCCATGGTCATAGCAGGCACATTGTGCTGATTAATATTTTGTTGTTGAGTGAAATGCTAAGGGCATTGTTTGCGCTAACTAAGCGAAAATCAGCATAATAATGCCTTTCGGTCCTTTTTAGGCAAATCATACTACAGGGGTTTACTCTCTTTAAAGGTGAAACATGGTGTTTTTGGTTTGCTAAAAGTTTATTTTGGTAAGTTTACCCAGAGTGTAGCTTTTCTTCTTAAAAGACTGGGGCGAGCTGTCACATTTTCTACTCTAGTGAATATTTCTCAGGGTAGGTTTGTTTTGGAAAGTCAATTTCTGCATAGTCTTGGCTACAAAAAAGCTTTGAACATTTCCACCATCATTTATTGAAGTTAAAAAAAAAAAGAAAAGAAGATGACCTTTGGTGACAACATGCCCCAGTAATTGATAAGTTGATGTGTATTATAGACTATTAATGTCAATTAATGTTTTCAGTCAAATTTAAATAGTACTTAATTTATAAATGTCTAATTAATTCATGAAACAGAAACATTTTTAAATTATTATTAAATTTCACAATATAAAACACACAAACTTGCCCCAATGGTAATGTGACAATGTGCACTAATGTTGCCAGTCAAACCTTAGTTAAATCTAAGTCTTAAATTCAGAGTATTTAAAACCAACATACAAAACCTTACGTTACGGAGATATGAATATGGGGGACTAAACAGCAAATAATTATATAAATTCTGAATACATAATTATAAATTCTGAATATACTGTAGATATAAATCTGAATATATACAATTATAAATCTGAATATACTTTTTAGATCTAAATTTGAAAATACATGATATATATATGAATATATAATTGTACATTTGAATATATAGTTGTAAATATATAAATTTGTTATATATAATCCTGAATACATGAATATATAGGATTAACATTTATATTTTCACATGTTTAACTATATATTCAGAGATACATTTATAATACCCAGATTTACAACAATATATTCCGATTTATAACTATATATTCAGGATTTATAGCTATTTATTTGAATTTACAAATATATATTCGTATTTACAATTATATGTCTGGATTTACAACTATATATTCAGATTAATAACTATATATTCAGATTCATAACTATATATTCAGGATTTAATACTATATATTCAGATTATTAACCAAATATTCAGATTTACAAATATATATTCCTATTTATAACTATATATTCAGGATTTATAACTATATTTTTATAACTATATATTTAAAATAAGTATATATTCAGGATTTATAACTATATATATTCAGATTTAGAACTATATAATCCCATTTATAACTATATATTAAGGATTTATAACTATATATTAAGATTTATAACTATATATTCAGATTTACAACTATATATTCAGGATTTTTAACTATATATTCAGGATTTATAACTATATATTCAGATTATTAACTATATATTCAGGATTTATCACTATATATTCAGGATTTACAACTATATTCAGGATTTATAACTATATATTCAGATTAATAACTACATATGGATGGACTCAAGATGGCGCCGAGTATGGCTGCTGCGTTGCGAGCTCCGACACAACATGGCAGTGTTTTGTTTGTTTTGTTTACAATTCTTATGTTTTTTGTCTTGGATGTTGTCTGCCTTATTGTCTATGACAGACAAACACTTTTGGACATTGGTTCAACAATTTCACACCGTAAACCGGACTTCAAATTCCTCAATGCCGACCCACTGTTTACAAACACGCCAGCGGAGCCCTTTGTCTTGGCAGTCCAGACGCGGAAATGCAGGAGGAAAAGGGGAAACAGAGCTGGTGTTCTCATCAGAGTAAGACGCTGCGCAAATCGACCCCCGCTACCCACTATTCTACTGGCAAATGTTCAGTCTCTGGATAACAAGCTCTGCGAGCTGAAAGCGCGGATCTCTTTCCAACGAGAGACGAGGGACTGCTGCATTATCTGCCTTACGGAAACTTGGATGTCTGCGGAGATTCCAGACTCAGCCATTGAACCCATGGGGTTCTCCGTGCACCGAGCGGACAAAGCGAAAGACCTCTCAGGTAAAAGCAGAGGTGGTGGTATATGTTTTATGATCAACAAATCCTGGTGTGATCAGAGGAATGTACATTCTATCAAGTCTCTCTGCTCTCCTGATCTAGAATTTCTCATGCTTCTGTGTTGACCATTCTGGCTACCGAGGGAATTCACAGCGGTCATTATCACAGCTGTGTATATCCCGCCACAAGCCGACACAGACTGGGCACTCAAGGAACTGTATGGGAGTATAAGTGAGCAGGAAACCGCGCACCCTGAGGCCGCGTTCATTGTGACCGGGGACTTTAATAAAGCCAGTTTCAAATCAGTCGTACCAAAATGCCACCAGCACATTAGTTTCAACACACGAGGGGACTGGGTTTTGCCCCATTGCTACTCTCCCTTCTGAGATGGCTACAAATCCCTCCCCCACCCACCATTTGGCAAATCGGACCACTCTTCCATTCTGCTTCTGCCCACTTACAGGCAGAAACTGAAACAGGAAGCACCCACCCTCAGAACGATCCAGTGCTGGTTGGACCAATCAGACTCTATGCTACAAGACTGTTTTGATCACAAGGACTGGAAAATGTTCCGGTCCGCCTCTGATGACGACATCGAGGTTTACGCTGATAGCGTAATGTGTTTCATCAAAAAGTGCATGGAGGACGTAGTTCCGACCAGAACAATATGGATCTATCCGAACCAGAAGCCATGGATAAATAGCGATGTTCGTGCAGCACTTAAGGTGCGGACCTCTGCTTTCAATTCCGGGAACATGGAGGAGCATAAACAAGCCAGTTATGCCCTCCGCAAAACTATCAGAACAGCAAAACGCCAGTACAGGAACTAAATTGAAGGACAGTTCAACACTACCAACTCTAGAAGCATGTGGCAGGGAATTAACAACATCACGGACTTTAAAGGGAATAAAAACTTCGCCATGAACACCACTGCCTCTCTCCCGGATGAGCTAAATACTTTTTATGCTTGAGGGAAATAACACCGCCCTCGCGGAGAGAGCTCTCGTGGCCGAAGCTACAGAGGTTAGTTCACTCTCCATCTCTGTAGCGAATGTAACCCGATCCTTCCAACGGGTGAATATCCGCAAAGCCGCGGGCCCAGACGGCATTCCGGGCCGTGTTATCAGAGCGTGCGCGAACCAGCTGGCTGGTGTTTTTACAGACATTTTAAATCTTTCCCTCTCTTTGTCTGTAGTCCCCACATGCTTTAAAACATCCACCATTGTGCCTGTTCCAAAGCAATCAAAAATAACTTGCTTAAATGACTGGCGTCCTGTTGCTCTGACCCCCATCATCAGCAAATGCTTTGAGAGACTAATCAAAGATTACATCTGCTCTGTGCTGCCTCTCTCTCTTGACCCATTGCAGTTTGCTTACCGCAACAACCGCTCCACTGATGATGCCATTGCATCTACAATACACACTGCTCTCTCCCACCTGGAAAAAAAGAACACTTACGTATGTGAGAATGCTGTTTGTAGACTACAGCTCAGCATTCAACACCATAGTGCCCTCCAAGCTAGATGAGAAACTCCGGGCTCTGGGCTTAAACAGCTCGCTGTGCAGCTGGATCCTGGACTTCCTGTCAAGCAGAAGCCAGGTGGTTAGAATAGGCAGCAACATCTCCTCATCACTGACCCTCAACACTGGAGCCTCACAGGGCTGTGTTCTCAGCCCACTCTTGTATTCCTTGTACACACATGACTGTGTGGCAACACATAGCTCCAATGCCATCAAGTTTGCTGATGACACGACGGTGGTAGGTCTGATCACTGACAATGATGAAGCAGCCTACAGAGAGGAGGTGCACACTCTGACACACTGGTGTCAGGAGCACAACCTCTCCCTCAACGTCAGTAAGACAAAGGAGCTTGTGGTGGACTTCAGAAGGAAAGACAGAGAACACAGTCCCATCACCATCAATGGAGCACCAGTGGAGAGAGTCAACAGCTTCAAGTTCCTGGGTGTCCACATCACTGAGGAACTCATATGGTCCATCCACACTGAAGTCGTTGTAAAGAAGGCTCATCAGCGCCTCTTCTTCCTGAGACGGCTGAGGAAGTTTGGAATGAACCGCCACATCCTCACACGGTTCTACACCTGCACTGTAGAGAGCATCCTGACTGGCTGCATCTCCGCCTGGTATGGCAATAGCACAGCCCACAACCGCAAAGCACTGCAAAGGGTGGTGCGAACTGCCAGACACATCATCGGAGGTGAGCTTCCCTCCCTCCAGGAAATATATACAAGACGGTGTGTGAAAAAAGCTCGGAGGATCATCAGAGACTCCAGCCACCCGAGCCATGGGCTGTTCTCACTACCATCAGGCAGGCGGTATCGCAGCATCAGGACCCGCACCAGATGACTCCATGATAGCTTCTTCCCCCAAGCAATCAGACTTTTGAACTCTTGATCTCCCACGATCAAAATACATCAGCACTGCACTTTATTATTATTACTACTCTTACTCTTATATCTCATGCTGGACTGTCATAAATTATATTATTATTATTATATATTCTCTCTTAACAACTTACTATCAACCGACAGCCTGAATGTCAATACAGTACAATACAACCTACTGTACATTCTATATATACTACTATATATACTTTTTTAATTTTATTGAATAATGTGTATCTATATTGTGCATATTGTATACTGTACAGTGTATGTTATTATTTGTATATTGTGTTGTGTGTAATTATGTGTATATTAGACTTTAAATTGTGTTGTGTTATTTTGATGTTTTTGTAAATTGGTATATGTCTCATCACTGTCACGACTGCTATATTGATCGGAACTGCACCCAAGAGTTTCACACACCATTGCACTTGTGTATATGGCTGTGTGACAATAATTGTGATTTGATTTGATTTGATTTGACATATTCATTATTTATATCTATATATTAAGATTTATAACTATCTATTCAGATTATTAACTATATATTCAGGATTTATCACTATATATTCAGGATTTATAACTATTTTCAGGATTTATAACTATATATTCAGATTAATAACTACATATTCATGATTTATAACTATATATTCAGGATTTATAACTATATATTAAGATTTATAACTATATATTCAGATTAATAACTATATATTCAGGATTTATAACTATATATTCAGGATTTATAACCATATATTCAGATTATTAACTATATATTCAGGATTTATAACTATATATTCAGATTTACAACTATATATTCAGATTAATAACTATATACATGATATATATGTGAATATATAATTGTACATTTGAATATACAGTTGTAAATATATAAATTTGTTATATATAATCCTGAATACATGAATATGTAGGATTAACATTGATATTTTCACATGTTTAACTATATATTCAGAGATACATTTATAATACCCAGATTTACAACAATATATTCCGATTTATAACTATATATTCAGGATTTATAGCTATTTATTTGAATTTACAAATATATATTCGTATTTACAATGTTGGGCCACATGTATTCAGATAGAAGACAAAGGCAGGCCTAACTCAAGCCCCCACCTTCTAAGTTGTAAATTTTACTGATAAAAATCGCGCCAAAATCAAACAAAGGGAGTCCAAAACAGACTACAAATCCATGAAGCCTTGCTCACTAAAGGATCGAATTCTCAACTCCAACTGGATGAGGCACACAACAGAACGTCCCTCAAACATGACATCATCAGGAGTTGAAATACCTCGTGAGGTGAGTGGCTTCCAGCGACTTCGTTCACCGAATATAGACGTAGCTTTTTTATAACAATATATTCAGGATTTATAACTATATATTCAAGATTTATAGCAATAGATTCAGAATTTAAAACAATATATTAAGAGTTATAACTATATATTCCGATTAATAACTATATATTCAATTTTACAACTATACATTCAGATTAATAACTATATATTCAGGATTTATAACTATATATATATTCAGGATTTATAACCATATATTCAGATTATTAACTATATATTCAGGATTTATAACTATATATTCAGATTTACAATTATAAATGTAGATTATTAACTATGTATTCAGGTTTTATAACTATATATTCAGAATTTATTGCTATTTATTTTAATTTACAAATATATATTTGGATTTACAATTATACATTTGGATTTACAACAATATTTTTGGATTTATAAATATATATTCAGGATTTAGAACTGCCGGTATATATTCAGATTCTAAACTATATATTCAGATTAAAAACTATATATATTCAGGATTTATAACTATATATTCAGGATTTATAACTACCAGTATATATTCAGATTTACAACTATTTGTTCAATTTAATATCTATATATTCAGGGTTTATATATACAATATACAATTGCTGAGCCAATGTGTAAATTTCAAGTATATTTTAACATATTGGCTTTTGAAAATATTTGATATTGGCCTTTTTTCCTGATATCTTCAGTATTTGGGTACTACATGTTGTGATACAAAAATGACAATTGCTCTGCTCTTCTCCGTTTCATGTTTCATGCTATTTGGTACCATTATAGAGTCCGCTCATGGGCATGTGATATGAGCAACCATTATGCCAGCCTATCTCAGAGAACTCACTCTAAATATGACCTGGAACGGTACTACCCATTACATCAAATCATCCTCTACATGCCCCAGCGACTGCGAGAACAAAAAATGTTGTTAATTTAGCACTATAAGGATGAGAAAGGTTTCTTTGCTCACATTAGTGCTGAGAGTAAGCCTCTGTATTATTAATGAGCCTTCCATAATTTATGAATCCTAAAGAAAAATATGGGCAATTATTGTAATCTTGTGAGAGACGAATTGTGGATCTTAATTTTGCCATATCATGCTTCAGAATGTTGTTTATTGCATTGAGTGGAATAGGCAATGAGGCGTAATGGAAGAATAAAATCTGCATTATTATTCTTATTTTTAGTGGCACTTATTAAGAACTGTTGCAATTGGGGCATGTTGTTACAACAGGTTGTGTGTTTATGGCTAAATGAACCCCCTTTTTTGAAATGTTCAAAAACTTTTTTGTAGCCAATATTTTAAGAAATGTGTCTATACAGAAACTGACTTTCAAAAATAAACCTACCCCGAGAAATATTTACTGATGTTAAAAGTATGACAACTAATTCCAGTCTTCTCTATCACACATACATTTTATGTTAAAGAACACTTAGTTATTGAGGTGGCATTTAATTTAGAGTTTTGAGATTCCGGTACATCAATCAACCTTTGACTTTAATGTATTTCAAAGTCTAAAATTACAAAGTAAATTTTGTATTTTCTTTTTCGCTCAATACTAGGTGGAGTTGTCAGTGTTGCTCCCTCTACTGAGTAATTAATGAGTGCCACATGAATATGCAAAAGAGCTGTAGTCATTAGATATACCCCTGCATTACTGTATATCTTGAACCTCAATTAAATATTAAGGGGCTGAAAATGCGAAGAAAAAACAAACCGAGTTAGCTGCTATTTTCTCTTCATGGCCAGTGAAAGTGTAATCCTCAATGTAATGTATTTGTAGCGATAACCAAATTCCAGAAATGTTCTCCTTTGAATAAACCGCAAGTAAGAGTTTCAGCACTTAATTTTCTCCTTTCTTACTTTATTCTTTAGTCTGTATCATCCTTTTCTGAAAAAAGGGGCCAATTTCATTAAAGAACTCAAGAAGAAACCACTCATTACGCCTTAGCAACCACATAACAACTCCATGACTACAACCTGCTACACCTAACAACCACTCATAACATCTTAGCAACAGCATAGCATAGCAACATCCTGGCAAACCACCCACAACACCCTAACAACTATCTAGAAATGGCCTAGCTACCACCAAGAACATCCCAGCAACTGCATGCAATGCACAAACAACCACTCAGAACAACTTAGCAACCACACAGTAACACACTAACAGCCACTCAGAACATCTTAGTAACTACATAGGAATGTCTTGGCAATCACCCAAAACACCCTAGCATCCACTTAGCAATGGATTAGCAACCACACATAAAACCCTAGCAACCACATAGCAATGCAATGACAACTACTCAGAACAACTTAGCAAGCACATAGCAATGTCCTGTTAACCAGCCACTGCACCCTAGCAACCAATTTTCAATGACCTAGCAACCACACAAAATACCCTAGCAACCACAAAACAACACAATAACTACTAAGAACAACTTAGCAACCAAATAGCAATGGCCCTGACAACCACACACAACGCACTAGCAACTATCTAGCAATGGCCTAGCAACCCAGAACACCCTAGCAACCATATAGCAATACACTTAAAACCACTCAGAATCACTTAGCAACCACAAAGCAATGCCCTGACATCCACCTACAACACCTAAGCAACCACACAGCAGCACACAACCACTAAGAACATCTTAGTAACTACATAGCAATTTCTTGCCAACCAGACAGCAACACACTAACAACCTCTCCGAATCTCTTAGCAACTGCAAAACAATGCACTAACAACCTTTCAAAATGCCTTAGCAACAGCATAGCTGGCAACCACTTACAACACCTTAGCAACCACACAGCCACACTCTAACAACCAATCAGAACATCTTAGTAACAGCATTGCAATGTCTTGGCAACCAACCACAACACCCTATCAACCACATTGCAATGGCCTAGCAACCAAACATGGCACCCTAGCAACCGCATAGCAACACAATAACTACTTAGAAAAACGTAGCAACTGCATAGCAACACCCTGACTACCACCCACAACACCCTAGCGAACAACTATCAGTGGCCTAGCTACCACCCAGAACACCCTAACAACTATATAGCAATGCACTTACAACCACTCAGAATCTCTGAACAACCGCAAAGCAATGCACTAACAACCATTTAAAAGCCTAAGCAACCGCATAGCTGGCAACCACCTACAACAACTTAGCAACCACAGAGCCACACACTAACAACCACTCAGATCATCTTAGTAACTACATAGCAATGTCTTGGCAACCAAGCACAACACCCTAGAAATGGCCTAGCAACCAAACATAACACCCTAACAACCACATAGCAACACAATAACTGGTTAGAACAACTTAGCAACCACATAGCAACGCCCTGACTACCATCCACAACAGCCTAGCAACCAACTAGCAATGGCCTAGATACCACCCAGAAAACCCTACCAACCGAATAGCAATACACTAACAACCATTCAGAACGCCTTAGCAACCGCATAGCAACATCCTGGCAACCACCTACAACACCTTAGCAACCACACAGCCACACAGCAACCACTCAGAACATCTTAGTTCAACTAGCGACCACATTGCTCAAAAAAGAAAAAAACACTCAGATCGCCCAAGCAACTGCATATCATGCTCTTGAAACCACTTAAAACACTTTAGTAACTGCATAGCATTACAATAAAAATCACTCAGGACATCTTAGCAACTACATAGCAGCATCCTGGCAACCACCAACAACACCCTAGCAACCATCAACAACCACATAGCAACACAGTAAGAACCACCTAGAACATCTTAGCATCTCAGCAGGGGTGGGGTGTCTTTCTATGTAAACAAGGCTCATTGTAAGTTGTGCGTCATTCACAAAGACTGCCCACCACAATCTACGTTGCGCTATTACTGCCAAATGAAACCAGGTGGTAAAGCCAATTTTGTTTAAAATAGATGTTTGTGTACATTTTCTTTTGATCATATCAGCAGTAATTTGTCAAATAATGATTAAATGATGGAGAAGAACGTTATAACATGCCATATATCCAGATGTCAAGCTGTCAAACGGCTGTTTTTTTTTATTATTATTTTATTTTTTTGCTTTATTGATTTTGCTTTAAAAATTTAATTAATTGAAACGCGAAAAACATAAAACATTTCTAAATTCTAATTGCACTTTAAATGAAACGGAAAAGGCAATTAAAATAATGAAGTGATCAAAATATCTTATATAAACATCTTCCCAAATCCAAACATTTACTGTCTCCAGTGGCCCCATTTGCCATTACGTAAGTTTTTGTCTATGACAACAGGTGGTAAATTAATAATGGCCTAAAAATTAAGAACTATACAATCAAAACAAGCAAGTACAACCCCCCCCCCCCCATTATTTATACCATTATCAATGAAAACATGTAAATGCTTCAAGCTGCAACTCCCTCAATGTTCAAGCCAAATCTACGCCCTTGATTTCAGCACAAAACCCTGCTTCTTATTCACAAACCCACTGCAATCTATAGTTTAAGCAGGTGCAATCAACTCAGAATTTGTGCTGCATCTTGAGTGTTTAATTGAAATTATTGTCATTCCTTTCCACATAAACACACCTCATTTCTATGTTAAATAGGCTCATTATAGATTGCACTTCGTTCAGAAAAATTGCCTGGTGCAAATTAAATCACACTATAACTGCAAGATGAAAGTAGGTGGTAAAATTTATTTTATTTAAAAGAGATGTCTGTGCACATTTTTGATCAATCATATCTGAAGTAATTTATCAAATAATGATCAAATGATGGAGAAGAGCATTATAACCTTGAATAAATCCAGATGCATGGTGTAGTTAAGTGCATTTTCAGCATGTTTAAATAGATGATTCAGGTATCTGGATCACTGAAGTCAGTGATGCTGTTCAGTGCTGCCAAAGTGTGTCAAATAAAGGTGGTCTTCAGCTGCAGAACCGGCCTGCAAGATCAGAATTGCACGTGCAAATTGCTTTGAGCAACGAATTCGCACCGTTGCCTGATCTGCATAATTCCTTTAGTGAATCTGGCTCTAAGCCAGCACAGACAACGTGTGCAAATAACCGGCACTTTTACCGGGAGCAATTCATTCTTACTCTTAGTGAATTCTCCCCTAATTCTTTGTTTTTTAATAAATGTTTTTAACATATTCACTGTAATTGTTTATAAACAGACCACCAGAAATCCCTCATCTGTTGACTATTAATACGAATAGTAGCCTATTACAGGAACACATCCCACTTTGTTGTTGAATCAGAGTCAAAAGCTAACCACTCTTAAAAATTCGTCCTCTCGAAGTAAAGCATCCAGATATTCAAAAAACTATCAGGGCACAAAAGAATAATATCTCGTGTTTTAAATGATCGCTCTGTTTCTGTCTCTTTTTTTGTGTCCAGTAGGCTATATCAAATTGTGGTTCGCAGACCTTAAGCGCTGCTGTGCAACTGCGATGCATATCACAGAGTGAACATTGCCTTAACCCTATAGGCCTACTGTTTGTCATGGTTGTCTTATGTTTGTTCATATTGTAAGAATACATTATGAACATCCATAATCATAACCATATAGAGCCTTTAAGGCTGAGCACCTTTCTCCCATTGCGATCATGCAAGCTGTGCGGGGGCAGGGTGGCACGATTTGGGGGACCTATCTCCCATCGCGATATTGCAAGCTCTGTGCTGTGGCAGGGTAGCATAATCTGGGGCACCTCTCTCCCATTGCGATCTTGCCAGCCAGGGGCGGGGTGGCACAATTCAGGGCACCTTTCTCCCATTGCAATCTTGCCAGCCAGGGGCGGGGCGGCACAATTCGGGGCACCTTTCTCCCATTGTGATTTTGCGAACTCTGTGAGGGGGCAGCCTGGCAGGTACCCTGTTGTGCTGCCCCAGAGAACGTTGCCGCCCTGGGCGCCTGCCTATATCGCCTATGCCAGGATCTGCTACTGCTCGAGATCTTGCAACAGTCAAATAAATAAGACTCACTGTACATGTTCTTTGTTGAAATAATCTTAATATGCATCTTATGTGGATTTTCCAAGCACCAGAGATTAAACTAAACTATCAAAACTGTTGCACTGCACAGCTTTCGTTTTGCAGTCCGTCCGATCATCTAGAGTGGGCAGACGAACCCACCCATAGACTAGCCCCCGACAGTACTCATTCTGAAAATCTTAAAAGTGGAAACCCAATAAACATCTTGTAAAATTAACATCAACCAATAGAAGGTTTGTAGAAACAAATGATTACTTCAAACTTGGCAATATTCCAGTGAAATATGGCATTGTATTCCAGCTCAGAACGCCATACTTCTCATAATAGTTTTTATTTTAACTCTGGTGAACTCATTCAGCTTTGGCCCGGAGGAACTGCTGTACCATTTGTTTACTTGTTGACTCACTTCAGTTCGAAATCCCTAAATGACAGCCCTATTTAAATACGCTTTGCATTTTTTCCCCCATTTAATTTGCAGCACACCTTAGGCAAAAGCCAATCTCAAAAGTACATGCTGCGAGCAACAATTAAATATTAAAACGTTCTTATAAAACCCATTGTGTATGTCCATATGCCCCAAAATCAATGTTGTCAAAGCTACTTGTGCGCAAGAGGCAGCTTCTTCTTTTAAGTAATTCATCGTCTCCCCATACTGGAACATCATTCACAGGTCTGAAGATACCTGTGATGCCCGTGGCACAGACCAGAGGGCCGTATCAAATCAGAAAGCCTCAGGGAAGATGAAAGAGTCCAAAACACTTTTTTACCATCCCTCAATGGAGGCCATTTCTCACTGTGTTGGCAGCAAAGTGTCTATCAGGTAATTCCAAGCACATTGTTTCCCGGAGATTAATTGATTTGAGGAGGAATGATTAAGAACATGGACAGCGGTTGTCAGCAGAGAAAGAGTCAAATCTCGGGAGCAGGTTAAGTGATTATTTCAGCTTATGATTCATTACTCACTAAAAACAAATTATAAAAAGCTTTATATCTCAAAGGCAAAGAGGACCTTTACTGTAGAAATGAGCTAACATTGGCCATATGGAAATATCGGTTAAAGAGGAATGGATAGTTAACAATAGGGTAATGAATTATCATTGTTATGGTATGAGCTGGTGTTTTTGCAGACAGTATACTCAGAAATAAACATTCATTGAATTGCCTGCACAATGTGTTTTGATTCATGAAGTTTCATGTAATTAATATCATGACACTGTGTTATGTTCTGATCATTTGACCAATTCAGTTTATTCTACATAAAGCCAAAACAACCATTTTACACTGATGAGTCAAAACATTATGACCACTCACAGGTGAAGCGAATAATGTTGATCATCTCCTAACAAGGCCAAATGTCGAGGTCTGGGTAGATTAGATGGCGTGTGAGCAATCAGTTCTCGTATTCAGTGTGTTGAATGCAGGAGAAATGGGCAGGAGTAAAGACCTGAGCGACTTTGACAAGGGCCAAATTGTTATGGCTAGACGACTGGGTCAGAGCATCTCTGAAACGACAAGGCTTGTGGGGTGCTCCTGATCAGCAGTGGTGAGTACCTACCAACAGTGGTCCGAGGAGGGATAAACCACAAACTGTCAACAGGGCGATGGGCACTCAAGGCTCATCGATGAGCGAGGGCAACGAAGGCTATCCCATCTGGTCCAAACTGACAGAAGGTCTACTGTGGCACAAGTCACAGAAAATTTTAATGATGGTTACACGAGGAATGTGTCACAACACATAGTGAATCGCACCCTGCTGCGTATGGGGCTGGGTAGCCGCAGACCGGTCAGAGTGACCATGATGACCCCTGTCCACCATCAAATGCGCCTACAATGGGCATGCAATTATCGGAACTGGACCTTGGAGCAGTGGAAGAAGGTCATCTTCCACGATGAGTCCTGTTTTCTTTTACATCACGTGGGTGGCCGTGAATGTGTGCACCATTCTGCTGTGAAACCCTGGGTCCGGCCATTCAATTTGACACGTGCCATCTAACTAAATATTGTTGCAGACCAGGTACACACCTTCATGTCAATGGTATTCCCTGATGGCAGTGGCCACTTTCAGCAGGATATCGCACCCTGCCACACTGCACACATCCAGATGTCAAGCAGTCAAACGCTTTATTGATTTTGCTTTCAGTTGATTTTAATGCAAAAAACTTAAACAAGACATTTCTAAATTCAAATTGAAATTTAAACAAAATGAAAAAGCAATTAAAATAACGAAGTGATCAAAAAATCTTATATAACCATCTTCCCAAATCCAAACATTTACCGTCTCCAATGGCCCCATTTGCCATCACGCAAGTTTTCGTCTATGACAACAGGTGGTAAATTACTAATGGCCTAAAAATTAAGAACTAAAGAGAATTATAAATGTAAAGACAAAAATAATAATTACAATAATAATAATAATAATAATAATAATAATAATAATAAACATTACCTATAGAAAGTCCAACATATTACAGTTTCATATTAGGTGTAAGCCTAATAAATTCCCCTGTGTTCCCAAAATAATGCTGCCAAATGTGTGTTCTTATCAAATTTTTGTTTGTATTGCATTTAGTTAATACAGTTAATGCTGCCTAAAGAAAAGAAAATAGAACTCAATTTTTATTTCCTGCTTTGTAATTACAAAACATGAAATTCTCTAAACAGTGGCGTCACTTTAGCGCGTTTTATTTCAGCCAGGGGTGTAGATTCTGGGGGGATGGGAGAAGGTAACAAGCCCCCCCCCACAATAATCAAAACAAGCAAGTACAACCCCCCCATTATTTATACCATGAACAATGAAAACATGTAAATGCTTCAAGCTGCAACTCCCTCAATGTTCAAGCCAAATCTACGCCCTTGATTTCAGCACAAAACCCTGCTTCTTATTCACAAACCACCTGAAATCTATAGTTTAAGAAGGTGCAATCAACTCAGAATTTGTGCTGCATCTTGAGTGTTTAACTGAAATCACTGTCATTCCTTTCCACATAAACACACCTCATTTCTATGTTAAATAGGCTCATTATAGATTGCGCTTCATTCAGAAAAATTGCCTGGTGCAAATTAAATCACACTATAACTGCAAGATGACAGAAGGTGGTAAAATTAATTTTGTTTAAAAGAGATGTCCGTGCACATTTTTTATCAATCATATCTGAAGTAATTTATCAAATAATGACCAAATGATGGAGGAGAGCATTATAACCTTGAATATATCCAGATGCATGGTGTAGTCAAGTGCACTTTCGGCATGTTTAAATAGATGATTCAGGTATCTGAAGTCACTGTTCACTGCTGTGACACTGCTGTGAAACCCTGGGTCTGGCCATTCAATTTGACACGTGCCACCTACCTAAACATCGCTGCAGACCAGGTACGCCCCTTCATGGCAATGGTATACCCTGCTCTTTCAGCAGGATAATGTGCCCTGCCACAGTGCACACATTGTTTGGGAAAGGTTTGAGGAACATGATGAAGAGTTCAGGGTGTTTCCCTGGCCTCCAAATTCCCCAGATCTCAATCCGATTGAGCATCTGTGGGATGTGCTGGACAAACAAGTCCGATCCACAGTGGCTCCACATCACAGCTTACAGGACTTGAAGGATCCACTGCTAATGTCTTGGTGCCAGACACCACAGGACACCTTCAGGGGTCTTGTAGAGTCCATGCCTCGGTGGGTCTGCGCTGTTTTGGCAGCACACGGAGGACCAACATCATATTAGGCAGGTGGTCATAATGTTTTGGCTCATCAGTGTATGTTATCAGTTCTCTATTTTCCAACTAGTTATTTATTTATTTATTTTTAGATTTCTAGGTCGTTTCTCTACCAGAAATCATAATCTTAATGTAACTGGAGCCAGCTGGTAGGAAGCTGTGCAGTATGTAAACCTCATTCCCTTGGCCTCAAGAGGTGCACTAGTGACTGACACTAGAGCCTTTAGCCTCCTCATTAGCATGCCCACCTCCCATGCCGGAGACGCTTGTTCGAATCCTGTTCGGAGCAGGACCGGTTACATTAACTTTCCTGAATTTGAAAGTACTTGCAGGCTAACATAATGAGGTCAGAAACTGGTCACAACTAAGCAGTATCGGCTGTTATCTTAAGCTGTAAAGATCCAGATCAGCAAGTATCGTGTTGTCTGAATGTTACATCACGGTATTAGTATTTATTAGTTTAATACTTTTATAATGTATTTAATATTTCATTTAAAAATGAATATATATTTAATAATGTATTTATTTGTATTTTTATGAATCAATATTTTAAACTATTAAATAGTTTATTTAATAATTGTATATTCTGTTTAATAACTTATTTCAAATTGTACATATTTTTATTTTAATAATTTAATATTTTATTAAATTACTTAATACATGACTTAGTAATTTCTTTAAAAATTATTAATTTTATATTTGATCTAATAATTTATAAAAACATTAAATATGTAAGAATTTATTTAATAATTTCTATAGTTTTATTAATTAATTTTAATAACAATTAACAATTTGTAATCATTAAATAATGTAGTATATTATTTTATAATTCATTTGAAAAATATATATATATTATTAAATATATTAATTATTGAACTTCTTAAAAAATAAAATATATAAATAAAAAAAACTTCTTGACAATATACAGTACTGTGCAAAACCTTAGACAGATAAGATGTTTCACAAAAGCATATGTCTTAAGATGGTTATTTATATCTTCAGCTTTAGTGTGTCAATAGGAAATATAAATGTTAGACTCCCAAACATTACTTTTGCAATTAGAAAAGATTAGAATAGAAGAACAGGGAGCCCTGCAACAGATGTCATGGCCCCCACAAAGCCCCCCACTGAACATTGTGTCAGTCTGAGATTACATAAAGAGACAGAAGCAATTGAGACAGCCGAAATAGATAGAAGAACTGTGCTGAATTCTCCAAGAAGCTTGAAACATCCTATCTGCCAACAACCAAGAAAAACTGTGTCCAGGTGTACCTAGGAGAATTGGTGCTGTTTTAAAGGCAAAGGTGGTCACACCAAATATTGATTTAGCTTTTTTTTATGTTTACTGGACTTTGTATGACATTAAGTGATAAATGAAAACTATTTATGTCATTATTTTTTAAAACATCCTCACTATGCAACATTTCACAAGTGCCTAAAACTTTTGCACAGTACTGTAATCCATAATTGGCAAACTCCACACCTGAACTCTGCAAATCATATCTATGTTCCAACTGATTATGGAAGTGCTACCAGTTATTTATGTCCCAAAGAGCTCATGTTTTGTTCTTCTGCATGGATTTCACTAATTCACACATGTTCTATAAAAAAGCTTGTCATATTACTTTAATTACACATCACAACTTTTTTTCCAAGTTGCAAGACTTAAAAGTGATTTTCAATCTTCTTTTAGCTGAGCAATCATGATTGTATTTCTAACATTTAAAGTAACAGAGGCCTAATGCAGTACTTTGCTTTGGGATACTGTAATTATTAATACAGGATGACCCACATGAGCAACACATTTAAATTTGTGGGGAAACCAATCAGGGTGTCATTCTCATGGTCAACGAGTCCATAAATTATGTATTAATGTGTTAGGAATAGACGAACACCCTAGTGCAGGTTTTCTGTGTGTTAAAAGAGGATTTGAGAAGAGGGGCCCGTTACTGGCATTCTTAATCACTATTCAGACGCAAAGATAGACAGAGTCTAAAACGGGACACGGAATTTAGCCTGTGGTACAACATGGAATTTTCAAGGCCACCTGAGAATTTCAGTCATCAACTTATCTATACTTATGCATTTTTAATGCTTTGTAATGATGTCATTTGCAATTTCAGATTTGCATTATACTTTTTCGGGACCCCTGACTCCAGATTTTAGCATGGAAATATCCTGAAAGCATGAGCTCATATTAGGAAAAGCTTCAACAAGGCACTATAGGGCTCTTCTTACATATTCAAAGGAAATTAAAAGATTTGAGAACGACTTTATAAGTTCAATTCTTTTGTGTTAAAAGAATAGTTTAGAAATGCATTAATATTTACTCACTGTCATGTCGTTGCAAACCTGTATGACTTTCTTCATTCTATGGAACACAAAAGAGATATTTTCCAGAATGTCCTGGCCACTCTTTTCCATTCAATGAAAGTCAATGGGGACTGGGGCTGTGGAGCATTAAAAATAACTAAAAAAAGAACCATAAAAGTAGTCCATACAACTCATACACTATATTCCAAGTCTTGAAAAGCCGTACGATAGATTTGAGTGAGTGAAAATGCTGCCCTTCACCACAGCTCTCAAATCTCATTCGTTTTTGCGTATATACACATGTAGCGTATTTTTTCCATTTTCTTTTTTTGGTGAATTTCCTCTAAATTCAATTGAAGATACTAGGTTACTTTATGTGATTGGATTTCTCTTCAAAATAATTACATTCTCAGAAATATGTAATTAAACAAGGTGATGTACATTTTTTATAGGGCACTGCCCTTGGTGCCAATTGCAACTAATCAGTTAACACTTGCAATGTATTTATATGCTTTTGCTATTTTACTGACAAATGAAAGATGTATTTTTTCATCTTTAAAAAAAAAATAAAAAAGGTAATGTTGTAATCTGCAATATGAATATTATACATACCAAAATTATTCATTATAAACCTGCACTATAGGTTTATAATTATTATATTTTTGGGTGAAATATCCCTTTAAGAACAAATTGAAAAACAGTATGCAAAATGACAATGACATGTCATCATAACCCAATGCATACATTAACAACCTACATTATGCTTTTTAGAATATAGGAACTGCAATGAAAATGATGAAATGAATGACTCTGCTGTTGTTGCAGTAGGGCCCTTACCTTGCACACTTCTGTGAATGCTGAGCATGTTTCACCTGATCGCTACGGTAGCGCTTACTCACCCGGCAACATCAGCAGTCTGAGCATGTGTGCTGTGGAGCTGATGCTTCTGTTGCTACAAAGTCATAATGAAATCAAAAATGCAAACGAAGGCAACAAAAGCATTGTCTCTCAGAACTAATACGGTGAATCATGCAAGGATTATATTACAGTATATGGTTAATTACCTGATATAAATCATCTCCAGTTGGTCTTAAGTGTTTGCATCTGTTTCAGGTCTGCATAAGTTTAAGTGGACCCTTCGCTAAGCCCCGCCTTAAAAGCATTACTGACCAATCCTTCTCCTGCATAATTTTTCTACACGCCTTTTTTGTCGGGGAGGTAGATTACGCTAGCTTGCTTATTATATTTCTTGTATAATATCTTGTCAATAAATGTCTTTTTTAGCTTGTCTGAGAACTTTTACCTTTCTGTGTGTTCACATGTGTTTGCATCTATGCATTTTGCAGATGCTTTTATCCAAAGTGACTTACAGTGCATTTGAACCCATGACCCCGGCACTGCTAGCGCCTTGCTCTACCAGTTCAGCTATAGGAACCCCTATAGCTCAATGTAACCTAACAGAACTCATATAAATGTAACTTAACGTATCTGTTACATTGGAATTGTAACATCACAGTGGAAAATGAAACTCCCTTATTGAAGGCCTTTCATCACAGTAGAAGAAGAGTGCTTTTACAACGTAGAGCTGAATGGATGACCCTGAAGAACACGTAGTTCTCTTGGAGAGACATCTGCGCCCATGTGGCATGTCAAAGGCATGGTGAGGCTGAATGCTGAACATAATGGAACAAATAATGAACTGAACTAAGAATAAGGCTTTTAAAAGCACTCAAGGTTTATCTGCAATGAGTTAGGACTGGCACATGCGTCCAGACAGCTGATAATACAATGTGAGAAACTTTCAAATGATGCCTTGAAAGGTTGTTACTCCTAAATTTTTGGAAGCTGCACCTACTGTACTTGATCGAAGTGAGCTGTTCATTATGTACCCACAGGGAAATATTTGCTCAGTGAATGTCCATCCATCCATCCATCTGTCTGTCTGTCCGTCCGTTCGTCCGTCCGTCCGTCCATCCGTCCATCCGTCCATCCATCCATAACACATTAGAGCCATTTAATTTTTTAAAGCATGCTTATTAATAATCACAGGGCACCTGATTTACAATGTAAATCTTCTACAAATCAGAATCTATTCTGATGTTCTGGACTACAGTTTCAGTAATGTTACTCAATTATTTTAAGATGAATTACGGCTTACCACAGCTCAGCGCTCTGCCACACAAGAGGAGTGCTGATAAATCAAGCGTGATTTGATGAGCATCTGTCTCAATACAATCAAGATGACCCAGACTTCACCTCTTGTTCTAACATCTCGTCGGCTCTCTCAGTAGAGTAATAAACTCTTTCTCTAGTGACCTGCCCAACAAACCTCAGCAGCCAATCACGTGTCAAAATGAGAAAATGAATGAGAGAGCATGTCTGCCTGAGCTCAGTGGGATATATAGATGGCAGAATTTAATACACACAGCAAATACAGTTAGTCGCTGTCTTGTGTGCAAAGATTCCCTGTGATTTCAAAGCAAAGAACTACAGAAATAACTTAAAACTAAAATGTTACCCTCAGTCAGGGCTGTAACCACAATATACTTTGAGGGGGACAAGTCCCCTTCAATAATCAGATATGGCCAGCTTGTCCCCCCCAATAATTGGTATCCGTGTTGCTGTTCTGCTGCAGTCCATTATGCCCCGCTGTCTAATTGTCGTTACGTTGCTGCAGGAATAACATAATGGTTTAAATAAGTACAAAAATTTAGCGTGCTCAGGCTAACAACGCTTGTCAAAGTAATTTGAAATAGCTAATCAAATCAATGAAGGCGGGATTCAAGTTTAAGAAGCTAAGAGGGAACCTCGTGGATTATTTATACTCCAGCGCCACGCATCAGCCAGCAGTTCAGGTTAAGAGTGTTAGCAATGTTTTCCGACTGTTTTGTGATTGAAATGTTGTACCGACTGACAGTGATTTCCAAGGGTGCAAACTACAGTATATTCACCATTTGGCGAAATTCGCCATTTTGAATTTAAAATATGTCACGTACAGTACGTGATTCGTATATCATTCATAACTGTGAATGTGAAAACATTAATGGAGTAGTTTTCAGCATATCAGGCTCAAGACAAAGAGCGAATGTGTGTGTATTGTAAAGGAATTGAATGAATGTGGTTATCTAGCAAGTTTCTGAAGTACGTAGCTTTTTTGAAAATTCACTTGACATTGTCTAAGAAAATGATCTATAACTCACAAATTAGAGCGTTTCCATCCACAGATTAGAACTAGAACATAGACTGTGACTTCTGGCTTCCATTGAGTTTTTAGGTTGTGGCAAGGACAGTGTCATATTTGTAATGCAAATATTATTAGGTAATAATTTACAATCAATTTAAGATTTTCTAAAGAATTTATTTGCCATTAATTAATAAAGGGTCCTCTTTAAAATAAAATAAAAAAAGACCATTTTTTTAGTATGTCCTTGTCAGGTTTGGGCAAAAAAATTTAGCACAGTTACAAGAGTAGTACACCTAAAAATAGAAAATTTACTTTTACTCATTCATTGACTCACCCTTACACAGTCATGACATTTTACAGATACATTCAGATGCATCAGTGATGAAAAGAAATTCAAATTATATTAATCTTTTCTTTGAAACAGCACAAAAAAGAAAGAAAAGATGTCAAATAGGTGAATTTCTAGCACTGTGTGAACTTGTGTGCATTTTATTGTCATTTGTTTCATTTAATATTTAATCCTTTCAGATGGAAAACATTTATACATATAAATGATGCAATTCAAAGTGCATTTGAACAGCAGTGAAACACTTTCTTATGATGTGTTACATTCCTACGAGCAGACAGAGAAGTAAGTCTGAAGTAAGTTTGGAGCAGAAGAAACAGAAATAAACCTTGTGTAAATTGTCAGCTTTATGCTAAGCTAAAATTCTATTTCTAGCCATTTTACATGCACATGTTACCAGGCACAATCATATTTTTTTATCATATTTTTTTTTTTTCTAGTCAGACCTTTGATATTAGGGCAAAAATCATATTCTTGATAATAATTTTTGTATTGTTTTCCTGTAAAGATATCTAAAAATCCTTAAAACAATATCAGTTTGATTTATCTTGTTTTAGAAACAACACTGCATAAGATATTTAGGTTTTTCAGAGAATTTATTTTTTACATGTGTATTTTGTCTTACTGTACTGGCAGAGTTTTTATAGTTAAAACAAGTGAAAAAATCTACCAGTGCTGAAGAAGTAATCCGAAGTATTTAGAATACATTACTGTCCTTGAGTAATCTAATGGAATATGTTACAAATTACATTTTACAGCATGTATTCTGTAATCTGTAGTGGAATACATTTCAAAAGTAACCCTCACAACCCTGATTGTAGTAATGATAATTTAATGAGATGCACCATTGACAAGAATGGAAATGATAATTTTTTTTTTTTTGTTTAAACTCAAAAGTAAAATGTCCAGACACATTACAGTAATCACATTCATCCTAATATAACCTCTGTGAACACAATTTCCCAGCTACACTAATCTATTTGTTCCCTCCACTCAGACTAAAGCATCTCACCCCATGCTGAACGTGAGCGGGTCATCCCGGGTGAGTCTGCTGTAATCACTCAGTGGAGATCATACAGGCACAACTTTGGTGTGAAAGCACAACAGTAGGCAAATGCAGGCACTTAAGCACTGTGGGAGGGACACAGTGTGAGACAGCAATATTGATGATGTCTCTTTTCACAAATTCACACCTTCGAGAAAAGCAAACGACTCGAGAGAGACAGGATGATGCTGGGCATGGAGAGACTGGTGTATGGAATGATATTTTAGCTTTTTCTCGAATTTGATATGGTGAAAACTAAATTGCAAACCGCTCTGTTCTGTCTGAGATAATTGACACATTGGAGCAAATGGCACATTTTGTATTTCACTGTCTCTTATGGAAGAGCAGTGGATAAATCTGTCAGAAATCTAATGAAAAATCACAAATGGATGGTGCCTTGATCCCACCACATAATGCACTTCAAAAACAGAAAAAGAAAAGAAATCATTTTCTAACTGAATATTTTTTGTCTTATTTTTCGTTAAAAATACCTAAACATACTTAAAACAAGAAAACAATACCTGAGAAGCAGAATAGCATAAGATATTCTAAGTCTTGATTTATTTATTATTATTATTTTTTTATTATTATTTATTTATTTATTTAGTTATTTTTTGTCTTACCGCAGTGGCAAATAGTTTTTCTTGTTATAAGCATAAACACTACTACATTTTGTTTCAAGAATAGTTATACATTTTTAATGACAAAAAAGATAACAATTAATTGTAACAATTAGATAACAATTATCTCACAATTCTGACTATTTCTCGCAACTGTGAGATATTAAGTCGTAATAATGAGATATAAACTCACAATTTGGTTTGTATCACACAATTGTGGTTCCCTATCTGTCAATCACTCGACGTTGTGTCGATGTAGTGACACTAGGGGTCACTCTTGGGAGCCCCAAACACCTCTGCTTTTTTGAAAAAAGGCCAATGAGAATTGGCGAGTGGAATTTGCATGCCACTGCCCTGGACATACGGGTATAAAAGAAGCTGGTATGCAACCACTCATTCAGATTTTCTCTTCGGAGCCGAGCGGTTCTATTCATTGAAGCTGAATTCATCTGCGAAGTTCATTCACCTCATCTGCTGGATTCTACGGTGCATTTCAGCAGCTTCTCCCCCTCTGCACCTGTGGAGTGCAGAGAACGACCCTGGGCATTTCAGCAGAAACAACTAAAAGAGTATATTCTAAAAAGAGTATATTTTCTTTCTAAAAGAGCGGCACACACGGAACGTCTTTTTAAAAATCCGTTTGTGTGTTATTCCTGGTTGCGGTCGATATTTCTCCGCTTCTGACGGCCACGATCGCTGTCTTCGTGGATGAGTCATGTCCTCATTGCGAGAACATGACCATGGCAACATTGCGGTCGCGGCTTGCTTTCGTTGCGGTTGTGGCTCCCCGCACCAGTCCTTCTACCTACGGGTTTGAGGCCACGTCAGTTAGCACTGGGGGCAATTTGGGGACATCAATGGGACCACCTCTGCCGGGTATCCCCCCACGGACCTCCCATTCCCCAGCACGCTCGCTTGCCCCGATCGGGCTCTCGCACGAGACCGGTGGCTCGTCTCAGTGGGAGTTCGACTTCTCATTCGGAGCTCCGGAAGACGATGAGTTATCGAGTGCAGCATCGGAGAGCGGGCTCGTCCAGACTGACACAGAGGCTTCGGCTCGGCTTCCTCCTTTGGGAACAGTCGCCCAGTCTCACGCCGATGCGGAAATGATGGACATGCTTTCCCGGGCAGCCGCGACCGTCGGGCTAGAGTGGAACCCTCCACTCTCCCCCGAACACTCGCGGCTCGACGATCGGTTCCTGGGCACGGGGCGCCAGCCACGGCCATGCCCTGCCCCCGTTCCTTACTTCCCGGAAGTGCATGAGGAGCTGACAAGATCGTGGGAGGCACCTTTTACTGCCCGGTCCTGGTCTTTCAGCTCCCCCGCTCTCACTACCCTCGATAGCGGAGTGGCCAGGGGGTACTCAGTGATCCCCGAGGTGGATAAGGTGCTCGTGGTGCACTTGTGTCCGCAGAGCGCCGCCACCTGGCGCGGTTGCCCAAAACTCCCATCCAGGGCCTGTGGACAAGCCGCTGGACAAGCTGCCTCCGCCCTGCATGCCATGGCTCTCCTGCAAGTACACCAAGCCAAGGTGCTAAAAGAACTGCACAAGGGTAGTTCTGACCCGGGATTGATGCAGGAACTGCGCTCTCTGGGCTATAAAGGTCACGGCATGGTCTCTCGGGCAGGCGATGTCCACCCTGGTGGTCCAGGAGCACCACCTTTGGCTCAACTTGGTCGAGATGGGAGAGGCGGACAAGGCACAGTTCCTTGACGCCCCCATTTACCAGGTTGGCCTCTGTTTGGCGACGCCGTCGAGGACTTTGCCCAGCAGTTCTCGGCGGTGAAGAGGCAGACAGAGGCCTTACAACATATCCTGCCCCGGCACGGCTTAAGACCCCGCTGGGGTTCCAGTGGACTACAGGGACGAGATTCCTCCTCTCCCCTCCTCGGCCAATCTTATGGTCGGTGGCAGGAGCCAGGTAAGTGCTTCGATGTCCCTGGACTCAGCACAGCCACGGGGCTCAAGTCCCCTCAACATAGCACCTCGAGCTCCACCCGCCGTGAGGCCCCACCTGCCGGTACATCAAACATGATCATTCCCTTGGTCCCCCTCGCCTGGAATTTGGGCGCATGGCTCGTGCTTTCCAACCCATCGAAATGGATTACCCGGAACGTCCATCTCGGATACACAATTCAGTTCACCAGGCGCCCACCTAGGTTCAGTGGTGTCCACTTCATCTCGGTGAAGGGCGAGAATGCCGCTACCTTGCGTGCGGAGATCGTTACCCTTCTGCGCAAGGGCGCGATAGAGCCTGTCCCTCCAGCCTCCAGATGAAGAAAGGGTTCTACAGCCCTTCTACATAAAGGTGGTGGGTTGTGACCAATTCTGGACCTGCGAGTACTGAACCGGGCTTTGCACAGACTCCCGTTCAAGATGCTGACGCAAAAACGCATTCTAGCGAGCCTCCGGCATCAAGATTGGTTCGCGCCGTTAGACCTGAAGGACGCGTACTTTCACGTCTCAGTCTTACCTCGACACAGACCCTTCCTGCGAAGGCCAGGCTTACCAGTACAAGGTCCTTCCCTTTCGGCCTGTCCCCTCGTGTCTTCATGAAGGTTGCAGAGGCTGCCCTTGCGCCGCTAAGGGAAGTGGGTGTCCGCATCCTCAACTATCTCGACGACTGGCTAATTCTAGCTCACTCTCGAGAGTTGCTGTGAGCGCACACAGGGACCTCATGCTCTGGCACCTCAGCCGACTGGGGCTTCGGGTCAACTGGGAAAAGAGCAAGCTCCCCCCTGTTCAGAGCATCTCTTTTCTCGGTTTGGAGTTGGACTCAATCTCGATGACAGCGTGCCTCACAAACGAGCATGCACAGTCGGTGTCGAACTGTCTGAAGGCATTCAGACAGAGAACAGCGGTTCCACTGAAATTTTTCAGAGGCTCCTGGGGCATATATCCTCAGCAGCGGCCACACCGCTCGGGTTGATGCATATGAGACCGCTTCAGCACTGGCTTCAGACTCGAGTCCCGAAATGGGCATGGCACCGTGGGACACATCACGTGGCCATCACGCCGATCTGTCGCCGCATCTTCAGCCCTTGGACCGACCTTGCATTTCTACGGGCAGGGGTTCCCCTAGAGCAGGTCTCCAGGCACGTTGTGGTTACAACAGATGCCTCCAAGATAGGCTGGGGCACCGTATGCAATGGGCACACAGCCTCCAGCTCCTGGACGGGCCCGCGGCTGCGTTGGCACATCAACTGCCTAGAGTAGTACTGCTCGCCCTGAGGAGGTTTCGGCCATTGATCCAGGGCAAGCACGTGTTGGTCCAGTCAGACAACACAGCATCGGTAGCGTACATCAACCACCAAGGCGGTCTATGCTCCCATTGCATGTCACAACTCGCCTGCCGTCTCATCCTCTGGAATCAGCAGCGCCTCAAGTCACTACGAGCCACTCACATCCCGGGTGACCTCAACACCGCAGCGGACGCGCTGTCACGTCAGGTTACCCTCAGGGGAGAGTGGATACTCCACCCTCAGGTGGTCCAGCTGATTTGGAGTCGATTTGGTTGAGCACAGGTACACCTGTTTGCTTCCCGGGAAACCTCCCACTGCCCACTTTGGTACACCCTGACCGAGGCACCCCTTGTTATAGATGTGCTGGCACACAGCTGGCCCCCTGGACTACGCAAATACGTGTTTCCCCCAGTGAGCCTACTTGCACAGACCCTGTGCAAGGTCAGGGAAGACGAGAAGCAGATCATCCTAGTAGCACCCTACTGGCCCACCCAGACGTGATTCTCGGATCTCACGCTCCTCACGACAGCCCTCCCCCCAGTGAATTCTCCTGAGGAAGGACCTTCTTTCTCAGGGAAAGGGCACCATCTGGCACCCACGACCAGACCTGCACGAGGGTAGTTCTGGCATATGAGCATATCAGGCTCAGGATGTGCCACCCCCTGCGGGGTTACGACCCCACTCCACCAGGAGTGTGGTGGCCTCCTGGAGCCTGGCCAGTGGCACCTCTTTGGCAGACATCTGCAGAGCAGCGGGCTGGGCAACACCCAACACCTTTGCGAGGTTCTACAATCTCCGGGTTGAGCCGGTCTTGTCCCGTGTATTGGCAGGCATGAGCAGGTAAGTTCCGGGACAACTGGCCGGGTGTACCGCTTGCGCATAGCACCTTTCCCCTTCCTTGAGGTGAAGACGTGTGCCTTTGACTCCCAGTCGTGTTCACAGACTGTGATCCCTGGATGACTTTCCTCCTTAGCCCTCTGGCAGCTGAGTTTGCGGAGAAACTCGCTGACCGGCCCAGTATGTGCACAAATGAGCCCCTGTACTGAGGTAGATGCTCCACATGTGTTGGTTCCCCGAAGGTGACCCCATGTGATTTCTTCCACAAAAATTGTTTCCTTGATGGCAAATTGCGTCTTCTTTGGGCAGAGGCCCCACTGCCCCGGTCGCCATGCTCTGTAGAAACTCCTCCCCGTTTGGGTAGGACTTACCATGGGACCTCTCCACATGACATACTTCCGACAAGACTCGGTAAGACCATGTGATGTATTCCACTGCAAAATACCTTCCCCCCCCCTTTTTGGGCGGGGTGTGGTCTCCACGGTGTCTTCCCCTTGAGAGGGACACCCCCCGATGCAGACACTTATGGCTCTCAGTCAGTTAACAAATTCCACTCTTTTTGGGGAGAAAAGGAAGGGAAAAGAGGCCTCGGCTGGGCTAGTCTATCCCTGTATTTGGGCAGTCGACTTGTTCCTGATGGCCTGGTGTGCTGGCTACGAGGCACACAGCAGTCTGCCCGTCACACACTGCCAGTTCATGTAACACAGTTCAGATAGTTGTGGCGTTTTGTCTAGTTTCACTACATCGACACAACGTCGAGTGAGTAACAGATAGGGAATGTCCTGGTTACTTTCGTAACCTCCGTTCCCTGATGGAGAGAACAAGACATTGTGTCCCTCTTGCCACAATGCTGAACTACCCGCTGAAATGGCCGGGACCTGGTCTCGGCTCCTCAGCACAACACCTGAATGAGTGGTTGCATACCAGCTCCTTTTATACCCGTATGTCTGGGGGAGTGGCATGCAAATTCCACTTGCCAATTCTCATTGGCCTTTTTTCAAAAAAGCAGAGGTATTTGGGGCTCCCAAGAGTGACCCCTAGTGTCACTACATTGACACAATGTCTCGTTCCCTCCATCAGGGAACGGAGGTTACGAAAGTAACCAGGACGTTTTATATCGTAAATTGCAAGAAATAACATTGAAATTGCGGGAAATAGTGTCACAATTGCAAGCAATAAAGTCAAAGTAGCGAGATATAGTCAAAATTAAAAGATATTACACAATTGCGAGGTTTTATAACTATATTTCTGACAAGAGACTATTTCTTGCAATTGTGACTTAACTGTAAGATATATAATCGAAACTGTGCGAAATAAAACTTTGCGAGATACAGTCACAGTGAAGAGATCTAAGTCACAAAAACATAGAAACATAAAAAAAGTAAAATAAAATAAAAACACTTGAATCTGAATGGGGAAGAGGAGAGAGTGAAGACTTGGAGAAAGATGCTTAAATGCCATGCAGCACTACTGGCACAGGTGTGTCCCATCAATATTGAGCCAAACGAATCCATTCACCACCAATCTGCAAGAGTCCAGACAAAGAAAAAAATAAATAAAATATGTCCCAAAAAGGGTCGTAACACCCTCCCCCATAAAAACATGAAATAAAGAAAATCCAATACCCTGCATCATCCTACCACTCAATCCACCCCACAACTCCAGTTCTCCACAACCACAGGCCCTGTAGAAGCAAATTAACAAAACCAAAGTGTAGGGTAAAGAACAGAAGGAATCAACAGGGGAGGGGGAAAAAAACAGAAAATACAAAACATTAGGGCAAATCTGATGATTCTCGAGACTCCCCAAAACAGACTCGTCAGCCAGCACAGCAGCCTCGGCAGCCAGGCTGACTTTCTGTTTACTGCAGGCACAGAATTTCTGAACCAGTCAAGCAGTATCAGATCACACAAATCTTCAAGTGTATCTACCTCAAACGCAGTACACCATCAATTAAAAAGTGTCGTAAGATCATGGACAAACTTGCGAGTTTCATTCAGATCCTTCGTCAGAGTCCTAAAGTTTTGGCAATATGCCTACCAGCTTGTAAGCTTTTAAAATAGCAGCTTTAACAGTAGCATAGTTTTAACTATCTGCCACTGACACTGCCAAGTAAGCCTCCTGAGCTCTCCCAGTGAGAACACATTGCAAAAGTAATGTTCGTTCTTTTTCAGGCCAACACTACATTTGGCTTGAAGCATGAAGCATTTACTTGTTTCCATTAATCATGGTATAAATATTAGAGGGTTGTACTTACTTGTTTTGATTATTTGGGGGATTACCTCCCCCCATCCCCCCTGGAATCTATGCCCCTGGCAACAGCTACCCACTCAAACAATATAAAGAATCTATCGAGGTCTTTTTCGTTAAATGTGGGTAATAGTTGCAAATTTCTGACGGTGTCAAACACTGGAAAATCACCTGCTCTGATCAAATCTAGACAGTATTTCTGATGCTCAAGGTTACCTTGTTCACTTTGTTGTTTTACAACTCAAGCTGCAATAAATACTCTTTTTGCTGCTCAAAAGTTAAAGAGCGAGCTGAACTGCGCAAAGGTGGCATTGATGAGGCAATGGTTGCCCGACTAGGTTTTTCACCCGGAGGAACTCCTTTATCAACGAAATTCGCTTTGAGAATCTCGTTAACTGTATCTTTTAATCGTTTGTCACCTATGTCAATCTCATAGAGTTCAGCGATTTTTAATAATTGGTCTTTAGTACACAGATCAAGTGTAGTTTCCGACAGAGAACTTATAAACTCTTCAGACAAATTTGCCATGTTACAAATAGGGCATACAAATACAGGCCTAAGGGCCAAAACAGGAGGTATTTAGATTTAGTAAATACGAAAACGTCCCCACTCCTGTCTAAACACAAGACACTAACTACCTCAACCCTAGTCTTCATGCAGTTACTTGTGATGAGTATTTATGCACTAAATCCCGCTGGCACAACAAAAGCAACCAGCAAGCTGGCGACCCTACTGTGCCACAGACGTGCTCCCAAGACAACTGCTCAGCAACTGGGCAGCATCTTGCCAAATTAGGAGCAGAAATTAAATGAGAAAATTCTTGCCCAAACAAACCTGACGAGTGTTTCCCAACCAACAGCGGATACAAATGTTCAAAACAATTGTGTGTAACTGGTCCTATTCGACCCGCTCAGAGCGGGATTCAAACCAGGGTCTCTGGAATGGGAGGCGGGTGTGCTAACAAGGAGGCCAAAAGCTACAAACCTGAGTGTCAGCCACTAGTGGGCCTTGAGGCCAGGGGAGTGAGGTTTACACACTGCACAGCTAAAACCAGCTAGCTACCGCTACAAGTGCAACAAAGTTTGTAATCATTTGGCTGACAAAATCAATGTGAGCAACCAACACCCACCAAATAGCCAATGACCACAAATGAACAAAAGCGCTTAATTAAATTTACAAATCACAACAAAACCGCGATAAAGAGGGAGACCACACGTGGGTTAAACTCTAATAAAAATATATTTATTAAAGGAAAATGTTCACATAAATTGAAGTATTAAAAAAAAAAAAAGATGTCTGAATGGGTAAGAGGAGAAAGTGAAGACTGGGAGGCTTAAATACCACGCAGCACTACTGGCACAGGTGTGTTCCATCAATATCAGTGAGACAAATGACTCGATTCACCACCAGTCTGCAAGAGTCCAGACACAAAGAAAACCAAAAACAATAAGGCCCAAAAAAACTTGTTTACCCTTTGAATATTTTTTTTTTCATATCCCATTGACAAATCGTTTTTCCCCCTTGTTTTAAGCATAAACATTAGAAAATTTTGTTAGATTTCTCCAAAAAATACATAACATCTTTAATATCCTTCTCAAGTAAATTTATGTTTTCTGAGATTTAGAAATGTTTAGCAGAAAACATAACAAAAATGCACAATAAAAAAAATAAATAAAAAAAATAAAAAAAATGCATTGCTCAGAGGTTGCTCTTTCATACCTCAAGAGATTTATTGGAGCTGTTTATTGGAGTTCTCTTTATTGGAGATATGTTTCATTCAAATATCAACAAATATCCAATTAATTATTAGATACAAATGAGACAATAGTTGACTCAGTAAGAATGTTGAGCTACAAAATTAATGTGGAGAATATAGCTCTCAGATCATTTGGTCTTGATGAGAAATGTTTGGATTCATATTGAGATTGACTTTTGATTGCAGACTATGGTATTTGTTGCAGCTGTTTAATATGTAAAAATCCTTTTATCAAAACTCTGTTGGGTCACAATCCTCTCTCTCTCTCTTTCTCTCTCTGTATATATATGTCTTCATCTGTCGCTGTCCCTCTCTGTGGCTGGCTCAATTCCAGCTCTTTGACATAAGCAAGACTGAAGGACTTAACTTCTCTCACCCTGGAGCCCATCCAGTCCAGCTTTAATACCACAGGGCCAGCTCAGAGATCTGCAGGTTTGGCCCTCGAGCTTCAGTCTATTTATCATGTTTTGAGCCTGCACCCATCTATCATTCCAAACTAATCCATCTTAACTACCTTAATACATTATGTGTCAACATGTTCACCTGACCTTGCCCATGCTCTTGTGACACCTCCAGTGCCAATTTGGATTCAACCGATAATAATAGCTTAGAGCAAAACTCAGTGGTCAGTAAGTGACCTGAGTTTTAAAATTTTTGCTGGAGGGGGCCTTTAAATGATGATCTAGGAACAAATTAACATGATACTATACATTAATTTTTGCAAAAAAAATGTTGTGCCTCGTTGTTCATATCGCGGCAGTTTCCTGGTGAAATAAACACTAGAGGCACTATAATGACAATGACTTTTATTCACTTCTCATCCTGTTCCTCACACAGTGTTATCTTATGACATCTAAACACTTTTACTGTAGCACATGACTCATTTTAATGTTTGCATTACATAACCAACTAAATATACAATATATACAAGCTTGTTCGAGTGCGATCAAATTGTGCAGTAGCTCAACTGTTAGAGCATTGCACTTGTGATGTAAAGGACTGGGATACGAGTCCACACGTGAGCAGAAAGTGTCAAAGAAGCACTATGACGTGGTTGTGTTTTTCATCTCACATTTGAGTTTTCTGACACTATTGGTTAGGTTTAGGTTTAAGGTAGGGAAGTCAATTTAGTTTATTTAAAACTCGATAGAGCATGAACCTTAAAAACCTCATCTGTTTAAGAGAAAGTGTAACTTGTTTTTAGCGCCCCTCAGTGGACATTGATCTCAAAATTACCGTGATACGTGTAAGGAGCAATGTAATATAGTTTTGCAAAAATGTTGCCACGGTAATGTCATTTTCATGCGATTGTGTTCGTAAAACCCATATAACTTTCTTATGTGGAACATAAAAATAGAACTTTAATAAATAATTCTGTCTATTTTTTTCAACACAATGGCAGTGGAAAGTGCCTCACTTTAAAGCTTCAAAAAGAAGGCAAAAGTATAATGAAAGTAGTCCATGCGACTCATGCATCATATTCCTTACATACAGTCTTCTGGAGGCATACGATAAACACAACTTGAAATTTAAGTCAGCGTAAGATCTCACGTGAACAAGCAAGCCACTGTGTATAAGTTTTTCTTAAGGCAGCAGATGGATTAAGATGCTCACCCAAACTCCTAAGCTGGTCCAAGCTGGTCTTGATGGTTAATCAGCTAGACCAGTGGTTCTCAAACCTACCCTGGAGGCCCCTCAACACTACACAGTTTGGATATCTCCTCAATCAAACACACCTGATTCAACTTAAATTGGGTGTGTCAGAAAAGGGTGATGTGCAAAATGTGCAGTGCTGGGGGGCCTCCAGGACCGGACTGAGAACCACTGAGCTAGACAACCGGCTGGTGCATCTGGTTTTAACTCGGTAGACCATTTTGGTAAAGCTGGTTAGTGCTGGTAGATCACTTTGGACCAGCAACAAACCAGCCGCCATTTTCCAAAAAACATCTTGACCACTGTTACCTGCTTTGATCTGTTTTTGTCAGGCAGGGACCATTTATAAAAAGCCCAAAATCCCACTGACACTAAAAAAACCACAATACTGTACTTTGCATTGAAATTCAAATTAAACCAATGCAAGCTTTTCTTAACTCACAGATAGTACAGATAAAAAAATGAAGTGACTATCATTTATGGAGAAACAACTGCCTCATCGCTGTAACCTCAGCTGTCACAGCAAATTATTAATAAAACTCATTACGAGTTATAGGGCCACACACACCATATAAAATGAAACTCATTTCCTGAGTGCAGCTTGTCTGAATCATTTCAGTAATGCCTGTTCAGAGCATTCAATGACTTCTCAAACAGATGGTGTCGTGGATATTTTCAGGTGAACAGTCACAGTTATTAAATGGTTTTGGTTTCATCGTAAGGAATTTTAACAAGGTTTTTTTACATACTGAAAAATTAGATGCTACAATATTGCAAGTTGTCTTGTGCTTATCCATTTTTGCCCATCCACTTTTTCAGCCGTCTTGGTTCTGGAAGTATTTTTCCTATCCATTTTTTTCCATAGTGATTTCACAAAGTCCTTCATAAAAGAGTTGTAAGCGATGAACCAGATCAACCAGCTCTGAGGTGAATTGCAACATTATAAACTTTTATTTTAAGCAAAAAAGTATTTGAAAATTATACAAAAAGCCAAACGGGTACAAGAATGTTTACTTAAAGTCTTTAATGAGGGAATTAACTGCAATCCCATGAAGCATTGCAAATTGTTTATCAAATAAAACTATTTATTTAAAGTTGTTGATTGTAAGTCTAGATAGTGAAATTTATACAAATATATAAGTAGTTTAAGAGTGAAGGTAGAGCGACTCGATTGTGTCATTCACAGTGCATTGTGGGAGTGGGCAGTCACTGCAGAGCTCTTTTGGTGCACTTTGTTGGCCACGATTATCTGATTGGTGGATTTTTCTTCAGGATTATGAGTAGTGTAGTTCTTTACCAGGAATTCCACTATTAGACATGATTTTTTTTTTAAATGAAGTTGAAATAAATGTGGACTGATGGCTTCAACAGAAGCATATACCATCAATTAACAGCCTCAGATCTCACGGTAGGTCTGTCTTAAAAAATGTATATTCTATTTGCCTATGGAGAAATGAATGGGCATTGTACTTCCAGAACCAGAGTGTTGCTCTCTATAACAGTGGTTTGTGACTGATGGGTCACGACTCAAAAACGTTGTCTCAAGTCTGTGATCGAAATAAGTAAAAAAAAAAAAAATAAATAAAATAAATAAATAAATAAAAAAAAAAAACAATGCCAAATGCAAATAGTAAAATTCAAATATAATCATGCATAATTTGGAAGGTAAAGTAAATATTTTATTGGTTTTAAAAGGCAGGACGCTTCCCATGTCTTTTGTTTTTGACATCAAAGGCTGTGCATCCTGTCAAACGTAACATTTTATCACAAATTCTTCCGCCACTTGTTAGAAGCTAGCCGAAATAGACAGATTTCAACTGCAGAGCTCTTTTGGTGCACTTTGTTGGCCACGATTCTCTGATTGGTGGATTTCTCTTCAGGATTATGGGTAGTGTACTTCGCAAGGAATTCTATTAGACATGATTAAAAAATGAAGTTGAAATAATCAACAGAGCATATGCCATCAGTTAACAACCTCAGATCTCACAGTAGATCTGTCTTTAAAAATGTATACGTTATCGATAAAAATCGATTCCCCTATGGAGAAAATGAATGGGAGTTTTACTTCCGGAGCCAGACTGCTTCTCTCTTTAACAGTGGTTCGCCATTTATGGGTTATGACTCAAAAAATTTGTCTCAAGTCTGTGAAAGAAAGAAGGAAAAAACAATGCTAAATGCAAATAGTAATATTCTCATAAAAATCATGCATAATTTGGATGGTAAAATAAATAGGCTTATCGATTTTAAAAGGCAACTTCCCATGTCTTTTGTTTTCGATGTCAAAGGCTGTGCGTCCTGTCAAACTTAACATTTTATCACAAATTCTTCCACCACTTGGTAGAAGCTAGCTGAAATAGACAGATGTCAACATGTTCAGGTTCTACAAAAAATCTAGAGTTCTGACAAACTTGCCGCAAATTTCCCGCTCGTTAGTTTCACATGCAAATTAGCTTGTAATTCTCTGCAGATGTTTGCCAGAAGTTTGAAGCTCTTCACCGGTATTGGTGAACTGCAGCGAACCATTAGGGGCAATGAAAAGTTTGCCGCAATGCTTGTGAAAATAACGAGTGGTAAATTTGCCGCGAGTTTGTGGCAAGTTTCCCAGAACTCTCGATTTTTGCAAGGGGTGACATGCCGTCATCCTTAAAAACCATGAACAAAACTACAAAGTAAAAGAAAATATGACCAATTGATTGGACGCACGGCCTTTGCCATAAACAACAAAAGATACAGGAAGTGTCTTCTCCCTTTTAAAAGTTAATAAGCTTATTTATTTTGTTACCCTAATTACTGTATATACTGTAGAATTATATGACTAGTTGCATTGTACTATTTGCATTTAGAATTGTTTCTCTCTGCTTTCTGTGACCCTATCAGAACAGACCTGTGACCCATTTTTGGTTCCTGACACACCAGTTGAGAAGCACTGCTTTATTATACGCAGAAGAATCAGCTCCCTATTAAAAAAACAAATCGTTTATGTGCTGTTCTCCCTAGAATCTCTCAGTTTTTACTTCAATTAGAACGTCTTACAGTGAATAATTTGCAGATGGCATGTTTCCTCTGTGAGGTGCAATGGGCAAAAATAGAGTAATAGTTCTCGGAAGAGACAAATGTTGGAAAGTTTTTCCCTTGAACACCAGGAACAATCAAACTGTGTGTTGCGCAAAGGATGATAATAAGGTTGCTTCCAAGTGCCAAAACCGACAGCTTTTTATAGCAAGGCACAACTTTATTCTTCTGTCAAGATTTAAGAAAACTTTCATCCAGCAGGTACATGTTGTCTGGAAATCTGGAAATGAGAGTGTTTGTGTGTCAAACAGCTGAAACAATTTTTTCAAACATTATTTTGAGAGCCTTATGAAGAGAGCATATGTGTGTTAGTGAGAGAGTTGGACGGAGACAGAAAGACAAAATCTGTTTTAAAGTTAGATACATCTCAGTTTATAGTGTATTTTAATGAGGGAGTCAAGAGTCCACCTGTGCAAACATGTGTTCCCTATCTGTCACTCACTCGACGTTGGTGTCAATGTAGTGACACTAGGGGTCACTCTTAGGAGCCCGAGACACCTCTGGTCTTTGATAAAAGGCCAATGAAAATTGGCGAGTGATATTTGCATGCCACTTCCCCGAACATACGAGTATAAAAGGAGCTGGTATGCAACCACTCATTCAGATTTTCTCTTCGGAGCCGAACGGTCATGCTCACTGAACTGAATACTACTGTTCATTCACCTCTGCTGGATCTGACGGCGCATTTCAGTGGCTTCTCCCTCCTCTGCACTGATGCACTGCAGAGAATGCCCCTGGGCGCTTCGGCAGAAAAACTAGTGTGTTATTCCTGGTTGTGTTTGTTATCTCTCACCTTCTAATGGTCACGATCACTGTCTTTTGTGTCTGGGCACTGGTCACGTGGAGACAGCGTTCGTGGATGGTCATGTTCTCATTGCGAGAATATGTCCATGGCAACGTTGCGGTCGCGGCTCGCCTTCGTAAGAAAGCGAGCCACCACAGAGGCTCCCGCCTCAGTCCTTTTACCCACGGGATTGAGGCCAGCGCGGCTAGCACTGGGGGCGATTTGGGGACCCCAATGGGACCGCCTCAACTGGGTATCCCCCCACGGACCTCCCATTCCCCAGCACGCTCGTCTGCTCCGATCGGGCTTCCGGGTGAGTCCGCCGGCTCGTCTCACTGTGAGTTCGACCTCTTATTCGGAGCCCGCGAAAGTGATGAGCTCTCGTGTGCAGCATCGGAGAGCGGGCTCATCCAGTCAGATGCCTCAGCTGGGCTCCTCCCTTCGGGGTTGATCGCCCAGTCACAGGCTGACGCGGAGATGATGACATGCTTTCCCGGGCAGCCGCGAGCGTCGGTTAGAGTGGATTTCACTGCTCTTCCCTGAACCCTCGTGGCTCAGTGATTGGTTCCTGGGCTCGCGGCGCCGCTCAAAGCCACGCCCCGCCCTGTTCCTTTCTTCCCGGAAGTGCATGAAGAGTTGACAAGGTCACGGGAGGCACTTTTTACTGCCCTGTCCCGATCTTTTCAGCTTCCCCGATCTCACTACCCTCGATGGTGGGGCGGCCAAGGGTTATTCGGCAATCTCCCGGTGGATAAAGGCGCTCGCAGTGCACCTATGCCCGCAGAGCGCCGCCACCTGGCGTGGGTGCCCAAAGCCCCTGTCCAAGGCCTGTAGGTTTACGTCGTCTCTGATGGCCAAGGCCTACGGTGCTGCTGGACAAGCCGCCTCTGCCCTGCACGACATGGCTCTCCTGCAAGTCCCCCAAGGCACTAAAGGAACTGCACGAGGGTAGTTCCACCCCGGGATTGCTGCAGGAACTGCGCTCGGCGACCGACCTCGCTCTCCGAGCGACGGAGGTCACGGCGCAGTCTCTCGGGCGGACGATGGCCACACTAGTGGTCCAGGAGCGCCACCTTTGGCTCAACCTGGTCGAGATGGGTGAGGCCGACAAGACACGATTCCTTGCTGCCCCCATTTCCCAGGCGGGCCTATTCGGCGACACCGTCGAGGACTACTTTGCCCAGCAGTTCTTGATGGTAGAGCAGTAGAGGGATGCTAGCCAGCTTATCCTGCCCCGGCGCGGCTCAAGATCCTGCACCCCATCTACTCATCGCCAAGGGCATCCCCCTGCGGTGACTGCACCGGCTCCGCCGCAGCCCACCCCTTCGACCTGGCCCCAGCGTGGAGCTCACCGCAGGAAGCAGACGCCACCTGTCTCGCGGCCGCCCAGAACCCGTGAAAGGCTTCAAAGCGCCCTTGAGACGGGCGACCCAGGGACAATGAAACCCACTGCTCTGGAGCTGGTAAGCAGATCTTCATCTTTTTGTTACCTTTTGCATTTAATTGCGCTGCATGCCCAAGTGGCTGCAGTACTCAAGAGCTCAGCAAGAGTGGTTTCCTTGTTCCCTGGGTCACGTATCCGGTGTGTACAGCTGCCATCACGACCACCGTCCACCACTCCATTTGGCAGGTTGGCGCTCCAGCGGCGGTCTCCCGCCCTGAGCGCCCAGCTGTGGCACAAATCCGCCCCCGATGTGACAGTCTCCACGGGTCACAAGGACAGGCCTCTTCCTCCCCCATCCCAGGCTGTTCCGGGGGTGGTCACAAGGAGCCAGGTAAGTGCTTCGATGTCCTCGGACTCAGCACGGCCACGACGTGGTGTGGCACCTCGAGCTCCGCCACGCCGCGAGGCCCCACCTGCCGGTACAGCCGATTACGTTGTCCCTTTGGTCCCCCTTGCGCAGAACTTGGACGCATGGCTTGCACCTTCCAGTCCGTCACGAGGGCTGGTCCGGACCATCCGACTCGGCTGTGCGATTCACTTTGCCAGGCATCCGCCCAGGTTCAGCGGTGTCCACTTCACCTTAGTGAAAGACGAAAATGCTGCTACCTTGCGCGGAGATCGCTACCCTCCTATGGAAGGACGCGATAGAACCTGTCCCTCCAGCCGAGATGAAGAAAGGGTTTTACAGCCCCTGCTTCATTGTACTGAAAAAAGGTGGTGGGTTGCGGCCAATCTTGGACCTGCGAGTACTGAACCGGGCTTTACACAGACTCCCGTTCAAGATGCTGATGCAAAGACGCATTCTAGCGAGCGTCCGGCATCAAGATTGGTTCGCGGCGGTAGACCCGAAGGATGCGTACTTTCACATCTCGATCCTTCCTCGACACAGACCCTTCCTGCGGTTCGCGTTCGAGGGTCAGGCGTATCAGTATAAAGTCCTCCCTTTCGGCCTGTCCCTGTCTCCTCGTGTCTTTACGAAGATCGCAGAGGCTGCCCTTGCCCCGTTAAGGGAGGTGGGCATTCGCATTCTCAACTATCTCGACGACTGGCTAATCTTAGCTCACTCTTGAGACGTGTTATGCGCACACAGGGACCTGGTGCTCTCACACCTCAGCCGACTATGGCTTCAGGTCAACTGGGAAAAGAGCAAGCTCCTCCCGGTTCAGAGCATCTCTTTTGTCGGTTTGGAGTTGGACTCAGTCTCCTTGACGGTGCACCTTACGAACGAGCGCGCCCATTCGGTGCTGGCCTGTTTGAAGGCGTTCAAATAGAAAACAGCGGTTCCACTGAAACTTCATCCTCGGCGGTGGCCACCCCACTCAGGTTGATGCATATGAGGCCGCTTCAGCACTGGCTCCAGACTCGAGTCCCGAGATGGGCATGGCGCCACGGGACACACCGCGTGGCCATTATGTCGGTCTGCCACTGTCTTTTCAGCCCTTGGACCGACCTCTCGTTTCTACGAGCAGGTGTTCCCCTAGAACTGGTCTCCAGGAGCGTCGTGGTCATGACAGATGCCTCCAAAATGGGCTGGGGCACTGTTGGCAATGGGCATGCAGCCGCCGGCCTCTGGACGGGACCGCGGCTGCGTTGGCACATCAACTGCCTCGAGTTACTGGCAATTTTGCTCGCCCTGCGGAGGTTCCGGCCGTTGATCCAGGGCAAGCACGTGCTAGTTTGGACAGACAGCATGGCAGCGGTAGCACATGTCAACCGCCAAGGCGGTCTGCGCTCCCGCTGTATGTCACAACTCGCCCGCCGTCTCCTCCAACGGAGTCAGCAGCACCAAGTCGCTGCAAGCCACTCACATCCCAGGCAACCTCAACACTTCAGCGGACGCGCCGTCACAACAGGTTACCCTCAAGGGAGAGTGGAGACTCCACCCTCAGGTGGTCCAGCTGATTTGGAGTCGATTCAGTCAGGCACAGGTGGACCTGTTCGCCTCCCAAGAATCCTCCCACTGCCCGCTCTGGTACGCCCTCACCGAGGCTCCCCTCGGCATAGATGCGCTGGCACACAGCTGGCCCCCTGGCATTCACAAATACATGTTTCCCCCAGTGAGCCTACTTGCACAGACTCTGTGCAAGGTCAGGGAGGACGAGGAGCAGGTCATCCTGGTAGCACCCTACTGGCCCACCCAGACATGGTTCTCAGACCTCACGCTCCTCGCGACAGCTCCCCATTGGCAAATTCCCCTGAGGAAGGACCTTCTTTCTCAGGGACGGGGCACACTCTGGCACCCGCGCCCAGACCTCTGGAATCTCCATGTCTGGTCCCTGGACAGGACACAGAAGACCTAGGTGGCCTACTACCCGCGGTGGTAGACACGATCACTCAGGCTAGGGCCCCCTCTACGAGGCGCCTGTATGCCTTGAAGTGGCGTCTGTTCGCTAAATGGTGTTCTTCTCGACACGAAGACCCCCAGAGATGCGCAATCGGATCAGTGCTTTCCTTCCTGCAGGAGAGGTTGGAAGGGAGGCTGTCCCCTTCCACCTTGAAGGTGTACATTGCTGCCATAGCAGCACACCACGACGCAGTTGACGGTAAGTCCTTAGGGAAGCACGACCTGATCATCAGGTTCCTAAGAGGTGCCAGGAGGCTGAATCCCTCCAGGCCGCGCCTCGTTCCCTCATCGGACCTCTGTAGTTTTTCAGGGTCTACAGAGAGCCCCCTTTGAGCTTTGCAGTCAGCCGAGCTTAAGGCACTCTCCTTGAAGACTGCCCTCCTGACTGTGCTCACTTCCATCAAGAGGGTAGGTGACCTGCAAGCGTTCTCTGTCAGCGAAACGTGCCTGGAGTTCGGTCCGGGCTATTCTCACGTGATCCTGAGACCCTGACCGGGCTATGTGCCCAAGGTTCCCACCACCCCTTTTAGGGACCAGGTGGTGAACCTGCAAGCGCTGCCCCAGGAGGAGGCAGACCCAGCCCTGTCGTTGCTGTGTCCGGTGCGCGCTTTACGCATCTATCTGGATCGTACGCAGAGCTTTAGAATCTCTGAGCAGCTCTTTGTCTGCTTTGGTGCACAGCGGAAAGGAAGCGCTGTCTCCAAGCAGAGGATCGCCCACTGGCTCATTGACGCCATAACTATGGCATATCTCACCCAAAACATGCCGCCCCTGGTAGGGCTACGAGCCCATTCTACCCGTGGTGTAGCGGCTTCTTGGGCCCTGGCCAGAGGTGCCTCTCTAACAGACATTGCAGAGCAGCGGGCTGGGCAACACCCAACACCTTTGCAAAGTTCTACAACCTCCGGGTGGAACCGGTTTCGTCCCAGGTAGTGGCACGCAAACACAAACGGATAAGCCCGGGATAGCCGGCCGGGTGTATCGCTTGCACAAAGCGCCTTCCACTTCCTTTTGAGCTGAAGACGTGCGCTGTTAATTCCCAGAAGTGTTCACAAAAGTTGTTCCCTGGTTGACTTCCTCCGAGCCCTGTGGCAGTCGAGTTTTCGGAGAGACTTGCTGCCGGCCCAGTACACGCGCTAAGAGCCCGGTTCTGGGGTAGGTGCTCCGCATGTGGCGGTTCCCTGTAAGGCTAACCCCATGTGATCTATATCTTCCGCTAATTAATTTCCCTGCTGGCAAACTGCGTCTTCCTTGGGCAGAGCCCCTCTGCCCCAGTCTCCATGTTGTAGTAACTCCTCCCCCATTGGGCAGGATCTACCTTGAAGGCTCTCCACATGGTTGGAAAGACCATGTGATGTATTCTTCCACTTAAATATCCCCCCCTCTCTTGGGGCGAGGTGTGGTCTCCGCGGTGTCCTACCCTTGGGAGGGACACCCCCCGACTAGACCTGGCGGCCCAGTTGGATAATCCCCCTTCTTTTTTAGGGAGTGGAAAAAGAGAAGGGGAAAGAGTCCACGACTGGGTTAAGCCTGTCTCTATCTTTGGGTAGTCGACTTGTCCCCAAAAAGGGCCGTTCAACACTCATAACTGTGTTGGGGGAGGTTACGTGTTGACCTGGTGTGCTGGCTATGAGGCACACAGCAAGTCTGCCCACCACACACCGCCAGTTCACGTAAAACAGTTCAGCCTTGTGGCGTTTTGTATAGGGACCCCTAGTGTCACTACATCGACACCAACGTCGAGTGAGTGACAGATAGGGAACGTCATAGTTACTGGTGTAACCTCCGTTCCATGATGGAGGGAACGAGACATTGGTCACAACGCTGAACTACCCGCTGAAATGGCCTGAATGGGTGGTTGCATACCAGCTCCTTTTATACTCGTATGTTTGGGGGAGTGGCATGCAAATACCACTCGCCAATTTTCATTGGCCTTTTATCAAAGACCAGAGGTGTCTCGGGCTCCCAAGAGTGACCCCTAGTGTCACTACATCAACACCAACGTGTCGTTCCCTCCATCAGGGAACAGAGGTTACACCAGTAACCATGACATTTTCTCTTGCAGAAGTTTTGTATGCTGGTTTCACACAACTAGTTTGAATTAGAATAAATTTTGTGCATTCTACCTTCAAAGTAAATTTTCACTATCATAATTTTTTTGTTTCACTCTTTGGTAAACAAGTGAACATACAGTAATCAAACCACAATGGCACACATTAAGACTAGGGCCAACTATATTTTTAAGGCAGATTTTATTGAAAGGTTCAAATGTGTTCTTAAGACAAAGGTATTTCTCATTAAAGTCAGGACGGGGCATGCTGTCACACTTTTATCAGAGCAGGTTGTCACATGTGTCATAAATGCACACAATTTATTAATTACAATACTTGTTGGCCAAAACGATGTTTCAACATTTTTGCAAATTACCTTTTTCAGGTTCCATTGTGACAACTTACACCACATACTGTGTTTGTTTAAAAAAAAAAAAGTATTTTGTTACCACAATGCTAGTTAAGGACTACAACTACCATGAGTATGGGTGCTACGTGCTTTATGAAATGGACGACTGTTAAGGCCTAAACATACTCTACGGAAGTACGTGAACGCAGATGCACCTTGCTACGCAAGCTCGATTTGACACGTCGTTGCATTGTGAAATATGTCAGCGATCAATTCATACCACAACGCAAGTACGCGCTGCATTCTCAGCACTGCCGCAAGGGGCGCTAGAGTGGATTTTCTTCTTTCAATCAGCAATTATCATGGTGGACTCGGGCAGCAATTTGAGTTGAAACTTTTCAAAAAACAACTTTTTGTCCCCAGTCAATTCAAACGAGCTTGTTTTTTCTCCATGTCTCTCCCCACTCCTCAACTATAGACTCATCTAACACATCTGGGCTGCATCCGAAAACCTAGGCAGCTGACTTAATGCCTAATCAGTTAATGGCTTAACTGACAGCTGTTTTGAATGAATGGAACTCTAGGAAACTGGTCTCTGAACAGTTTGAAAAGCACCTTATTTTCATCCTGCCTCCGTATACAGCCTCGGAAGGTAGCATTTTCCTGGTTTCGGACGCAGCACCGGTTTTGTGATCATGCCTAAAAAAATCTATTGCCCTCTTGTGTTCTGAGGTTTGTAACCACTAGAGCAATGCAAGAGCTCACATAATGTATGTACAACGGGACCACACTTTGGCCAAGCGCTCACATCAGCGTTTGTGTACTTGCGTGAAGTACATTTCGGCCTTTATAGTCCTTATTTAGCAGCGGGTTAAGCCAAGCGTATACTACACAACTTGCAGTCGGCGCCCTGCAACTCACAGTCATGTTTTTTGTTGTGCTGGTGCAAACACTTCATGACTGTAGTGTATAAACTACAAGACCATTCGTCCCCGACTGAGGCCATGTGTACAACTGGGATTAAGACGCATTTTGGGTGATCCGGTCACAAAGGTACAAGCCTGTAACTGAGCTTCAAGTGCGCATTCTGATAATTTCTGTGCCCCATTGTGCGTGTTCATATATTCGCTTTTTAAAATTTACCGATCGTAGGCTTATTTCCCTATTAATCTTTACAGAACCGGCGAAAAGCCAGCTGTAACAGCTGCCATTAGCATTGTCCCCTTTCAAACGGATCGTCTTAAATGCATCTTAAAATTAGGATAATGAAATTCATTCACAAACTCGCACAGTTTATTCTTGATAACATGTCAACAAATATGAAAGAATGGCTCTCGCCTGATTTCGTGCATACTGACACCATTTGCAAAGGAAAAAACAGCAAGTAGGGAGAAGTTATTTTTTTCTTATATTTTTTTTTTTCTCCTGGTACCCAAATCTTGCTCTCCTCATTCAACATACATTGAAAGAACAGCTCGCGCCCATTTTACTATCTGCAAAAGGAAACATAAGAAAAACAGCTGAAAATAATAAAGACAGCGGGTAGGGAGATGTGGATGAGGTTTTATTGTATTTTTTAATTACAATTTGTCTTTTGCTTCCTAATACCTTGCCCTCGTCTTGCTTCTCTCTGTATTTTATTGACTGTTGCTCATTGTCATGTCTCATTCGTCGCGACAGTGCGCACACCTGATGACAAGACATCTAGATATCAAGCTGTTTTGAAAAATGTCGTAGCGTCTGGGACTCGTCTCGACATGTCGCAATAGTGAGCAGACAACAAGACCGTTCGTCATGAGATCCGAGACTTCTCGTCGCAGACCAGTTGCTGACTCAAAACATCAAAGGAGATGAGCTTGTGTCATGTAGTGTACACTAGGCTTTAGCAACATGCATTTTCTAAAGACACAACTGCTCCAAAATCCATTATTAAGTTATGACTGTGTAATTTATGTCCTAGAACGAAACGTGAGGAAAGTATTTATTTTTTTATTTTTATTTTTTTATTTTGAAAATCCATTTTCTAAACACCCACAGGAAATTCCTGGGGGAACCCATGGTGAATTAGCCTTCCGGATTTGTCATCATGGCTGAACAGCTCTACAGCGATAGGCCATGACAAGCCAAAGACCCCATGAAATGGTTTGATGATGCAATTTTCTTTCCTGTGTTTATGAATTTCCTTTTGAAATAGGAAGTGAGAAGGGACATTTTCAAAAGCGTGTCCCTTTTCTCTATATAGCCATTTGGCTTTAGATTACATCACCACAATGGGACATTATATGCTACTTTCTAATCAGTTGCAGGTGGTATTTCGGTGAGGGACATTCTTATTTTTATTGAGTGCATTTGACTGGACACATTTTTTTTTAAATGTCCCTGAGCAGAATAAAGACTGTATAAAACATGTATATTTCTGCTATACATAAATTTTGTCAACTTGTAGGAATACAATAGCGTAAGGATGGCCTCAAAACAAACAGGTATGAAACCTGTTTAAAGTTCAGCACTTTAAACAAACAACACAGCTTTAAACAAAAATATATGCTTTACAATTTGTTAAATACAAAATAAACAATTAACATACCTATACTGTCAACATTACATGAACATTACCAGTAATGCTTAATAAGCCGACAATCTGTGTGAATTTTGATTTTGTAAATGTCTTAAACGGTCTTCCTTTATCAGGGTAAGGTAATAAACGGTTTTAGCAAAAAAATATTGTTGCATGAAGATTTTTTGGATTTGGATTGGACTTGTTGGTCCAGCACATCCCACAGATGCTTAATCAGATTGAGATATAGGAAATTTGGAGGCCAGGGCAACACCTTGAACTCTTCATCATGTTCCTCAAACCATTCCCAAACAATGTGTGGGGTGTGGCAGGGTGCATTATCCTGCTGAAAGAGGCCACTGCCATCAGGGAATACCATTGCCATGAAGGGGTGTACCTGGGCTGCAACAATGTTTAGGTATTGTAGGTGGCATGTGTCAAATTGACATCCACATGAATGGCCAGACCCAGGGTTTCCCAGCAGAACATTGCCCAGAGCATCACACTCCCTCTGCTGGCTTGTCATCTTCCCACAGTGCATCCTGTTGCCATGACTTACATTTACATTAATGTAAGACGCTTTTATCCAAAGCGACTTACAGTGCCCTTATTACAGGGACAATCCCCCTGGAGCAACCTGGAGTTAAGTGCCTTGCTCAAGGACACAATGGTGGTGGCTGTGGGGATCGAAACATCAACCTTCTGCTTACCAGTTCAGTGCTTTAGTCCACTACACCACCACCACTCCTGTTGCCATCACTTCCCCAGGTAAATAGTGCATACGTACACGGCCGTCCACATGATGTAATAGAAAACGGGACTCATCAGACCAGACGACCTTCTTCCACTGCTCCAAGGTCCAGTTCCAACACTTGCGTGCCCATTGTAGGTGCTTTCAACGGTGGACAGGGGTCATCATGGTCACTCTGACCAGCCTACGGCAACACAGTCCCATACACAGCAGGGTGCGATGCATTGTGTGCTGTGACACATTCCTCCCGTAACAATCATTACAATTTTCTGTGACTTGTGCCACAGTAGACCTTCTGTCGGTTCGGATAGCCTTCACTGCCCTCGGGCACCCAACACCCTGTCGCCAGTTTGTGGTTTGTCCCTCCTCGGACCACTGTTGGTAGGTACTCATCACTGCTGATCAGGAGCGCCCCACAAGCCTTGCCGTTTCAGAGATGATCTGACCCAGTCATCTGTCCATAACAATTTAGCCCTTGTCAAAGTCGCTCAGGTCTTTTCTCCTGCCCATTTCTCCTGCATTCAACACGTTGACTACGAGAACTGATTGTTCGCTTACCATCTAATCTATCCAGACCTTGACATGTAGCCTTGTTAGGAGATGATCAACTTTATTCCCTTTACCTGAGTGGTCATAATGGTGCATATTGGGTACATATACAGTATATACTGTGTGTGTGTGTGTGTGTGTATATGTATATATATATATATATATATATATATATATATATATATATATATATATATATATATATATATATATATATACACACACACACACACACACACACACAGTATATACTCTATATGTGCAAAAAAAGGTAATCATTGGCCTACAGTCACATGTACACTATATTTTTCAATTGAATTTGTAAATCTGTCCGAGACAGACTCATTATAGGGGCTTTTCTAAGGATGTGTCTATGTACACCTGCGTCAGATGGACCCTTTTGGACTGTCTCACTTTGGTTTTGTTGCATCATTAACACAGCGTTTTTTTGGAGGCTGTCAATTTAAACTTAGTTTGAAACTTAGAAAGACGGCGTATTTGATTGTCTCTGCAGCATGAGGTATGAAGGGTGTGTGTGGAGTGAAATTATGATGTATTGACTCACAGCCCTGTGTGTTCAGAGAGACACATACAGAAGGGTGTGTGGCAGTCCCCTGATCTCAGATCAGCACATTGATCTGTTTCTTTGTAAACTTAAGTCACCTTCTCTCTTGCCTCTCGCATGTATAGTCACCGCTGTGCTGCAAGTAGAGAAGATAAAATCATGATATTTGTGTTGGTGGATCAGTTACATAATGCATTCATTTCAAATCAACACACATAGTACAGAACCATGCTTTGTTTTCAGAATCAACTCTTTTTTTTTCTTTTTTTTTTTTTTACAGACTATGATGCATACATTTTTTTAAATTATTTTGTGTGCATTTATAAAATATTAATAAACATAAAAATATAACATATTTATAAAATTGTTATAAATGTAAATGTATAACACATTTATACTTTTTATTACACTTCAGCGCTCTACGCATGCATCAAGTGCGAGAAAGCGTATTCGAGTTTTAAATCATGATTGCGCAAAGGAGAGTGCACATCAATATTTATTGTGAAAAATTATTAACATTTTGGTCTGTTTCTCACCCAAAACCGATTGTATCACTTCAGAAGGCATGGATTAAACAACTTCAGTCATATGGATTACCTTTATATTGCCTCTACGAAGCTTGAAAATTTTGGACCCCATTGACTTGCATGAATAGACAAAAACACCTCATATCTCCTTCAAAATATCTTCGTTTGTGTTCTTCAGAAGAAAGTAAGCCATACAAGTTTATCATTTTTGGGTGAAAATTCATGGTAAACAACTACATTACTTATGGTACAGCAGAGAAAGATCCACCAATCAGAGAACCGCAGCCATTGAAACCCGTGAAACATGCCGCCCACTTCCATGATGCACTGTGAATAACGTAATCGAGTCGGTCTCCCTTCACCCTTAAATTACTTATATATTCATCATTATCAGAATATTTTGCAATAAACATAAAATATATTGCTTCCATACTTATAATCAACAACATAAAATCAATAGTTTTACCTATTCCCATTGTTTTTTATTCAATGACATCATCCGCAGTGCTTTATGGGATTGTAGTTTGTGCCCTCATGAAAGACAGTAAGTATAAGTAGTCTTGTACCTTTGTACCTTTAAGTCCAATTTTCAAATACTTTTTTTGCCTCAAAACAAAGTTTGTGATGTTGTGATTCACATCGGAGTTGGTTGGTTTGGTTCATGGCTTACAACTCTTTTATGAAGGATTTTATTAAAAGTCTATGGAAGAAATGAATGGGGAAAATACTTCTGGAACCCAGATGGCTGAAAATGATTTGAACAGCTTCTAATATATACCTGAAAATACATTTCAGGCCTTATATAAAATAAATTAGGGTAAATAATAAGGGCTGTGAAATGATGGTAATCAACAGTGCAAGAGAAATGAAATAAACTCTGTTCACCCATCAAAACATGTGAGAATTATTGTGAATGAAATAACTAGATTTCTCCCTCTCTCTCTGAAAATGATATCTACTGTAATTTTTCAATGCCGTTGTTGTCACTTAGGTACATAATGGCAAAGACAGGAAGACATTTCTCCTATTTATGAGCACACATTGAGCTCTTTCCCATCCGGCTGTATGTTTACATAAAACCACTCATTCTTCACGCAAATCAGCTTAACAGCCTCAAATCTGCTTAACAGACTCTGTTGCATCAAGCTACAGACATAAATTCTATCAGACCGCATGCTTTTCAACATAAGCATTTATAATGAGAGAAAAGCTTTTGGTTAACAGTGCTGTGCTGAATGAAAATCAAATCGATAATTTATTCAGGAAAATGTTTTACAACATTAGCATTTGCACTGCAAGCAATCCTTAATCACCTGATGTTCCATGCGATTTTCATCCACTAAGACGGCGCTGGTGAGCAAAAATATCACCAAAAAATGTCCTACAGTAGTATCTGTAGAACAGGAACATTTTCGAAAGTCATCTTAATTCTGTGTTTTATAGAAGTATCAACTTTGAAATTCATAAGGAGACATAAATATATACAAAAAAGGAATAATTGTTGAAATACAGTAAAAGTATAGAGCACAACAGTGCCTGCCCACTTTTCCCACCATTTTAGTTCCAGAAGTTTTTTCCCCAATCATCTTTTCCATGGTGATTTCATAAAATCCTTTATAAAAAAGTTGTAAGCCGTGAACCAAACCGACCAGCTCTGAGGCGAATCACAACATTACAAACTTTGATTTAAAGCAAAAGAGTATTTGAAAATCAAACAAAAAGACAAAGGTACACAACTGTGTACTTAACGTCTTTCATGAGCGATTGAACTTCAATCCCATGAAGCCTTGCGAATGACGTAATCCCATTAAAAACTATGGAATACTGTTGTTTTAAAGTTGTTGATTGTTGAGTATACAAATAATACATCTTAATTTTATAGCAAAATATTAAAATATATACAAATACGAGGAGGGAGACTGTTGTTAGTGTGCAGTTGCTGCAGAGCTCTCTTGGAACACTTTGTTTGCCGCAATTTTCTGATTGGTGGATTTTCCCTCAAGATCATGGGTAGTGTAGTTTTTAGTTTTTTTTAATGAAGTTGAACTCAACCGGGCTGATGGTTTCAACAGAAGCATATACCATTGATTATCAACCTCGGAGCTCACGGTAGGTCTATCTTTAAAGGTTTACAAGTTATGGTTAAAAATAAATTTGCCTGTGGAGAAAATGAATTGGATTTTTACTACCTGAACCAGACTGTTGCGCTCTATAGAGCTATACATTTTATGTGGATAACATATATATGATCTTTTGTTCTTGGAAGACTAGGAAAATGAGAAATGTTCAAGTTGAGATCTCTGAATCTGACTTTGTTATCTTGTCAAATCTGAGCACAGTTTGAGACATTTTTTAGATCTCTTCTGAAACTCTAGAGGAGACACATGACATTACTGGGGTCTTTTTCTTAGGAGAAAAACACAGCTTTTCACTTGCTTTCAATTTACAATTGAGGTATTTAAAAAAAATCTTATGTGTGATATTTCTTTTCTAAATGAACTCATGTTGCATGGGACATATGCACTACAAAGCGTTCAAAAGTCTGGGAGCTTCAAATCTCATAAATGGATTCGAGCTTTGTGAGGGACCTTTCCTTGACCAGTAGCACATGGTTTTAGACGGCTCTCCTTTGTCAATATTCTTTTTTTATATAAAAGATAAATATTATATAAGTCTGGAATCATATTGGTTTGGCACTCTGAGTCTATGTTCAATTATTTTTTTTATTTTTATATTTATTTTTTTACCTCAAGGACTCAGTAATAAAAAGGTAAATGCAGGACTGCATTTTATTTTTATTTTTTTTCATCCAAATGAGAACATAAGACTAGTCTCCGGTCTAGATGCTGATGCTGGTGAAGACTGAATACACAAGGACACAATTACATTTCCTTTGCAGTGTTTACCATTAGACCTGGATGGTTAATTTTCAGAGGGTCAGTTTGCAAAAAAAGATGTATTACAGCAAGCCCTTTCGGCATTTAATTACGTACAGGATATGAATGATATGAATTATATATTTCTGCAATTCAATTTTCAATGCTAATTCTTGATATCAGATATATTGGTGTGGTGGTGGTGTAGTGGACTAAAGCACTGAACTGGTAAGTGGAAGGTTGTTGGTTCAATCCCCACAGCCACCACCATTGTGTCCTTGAGCAAGGCACTTAACTCCAGGTTGCTCCAGGGGGATTGTCCCTGTAATCAGGGCACTGTAAGTTGCTTTGTATAAAAGTGTCAGCCAAATGCATAAATGTAAATATCAGCAATGAAATTACTACTAGTGAAAATGCTGATTTATGATATCAAAACTGAAATATTTAATCATTGAAATACCCATTCTTTACCCTCCTTTGGTATTGTCATTTTTGACTGAAATAAATTTTCCACATTTAATAAAAATGGTTTGCTTTATCTGAGCAGTAGAAGACTTGGTCACTTTTCCTCCATTTGCCATATGAACTTAAAAATAAAAATAAAATACAATTATCTGTCAAATACAATCAGTAAATTAGCCACAACGCATAAAAATTACAGGGTGAGATAAACTTTGACAAATAATAGTTTGATAATGTCTTAATATATATCCAAATGCATGTCTTGAAATAAAATATAACAAGCAATCTGACTACAGACATCTACTGGCTGTTACTGGCATGACATTGTTTTCATGCGTATGACTGGGTATTTCCATGAGTAATTATGTCATTTATCATCAAGAATTAACGTTTTCACTAGTGCAAATGTATTGCTGATATCAGAAATGGACTAAGAAATCTATCAACTAAAAATAAATAAAATAATTGTATCTGTAACTGCACTTTCACTATTATAATTTCACAATGATCTGTCATTCACTCCTGTTTAATATACAATTACAGAAATCTACGATTAATTTCTTACTAGTTTAAATTTTAATTTAACTTATCAGCAATGTACTTTTTACTAGTATTTATTGATATCAGCAATTACAATGTTACTACTACAAATATGCATTCCTGATATCAACAATTAAATTACAACTAGTAAATAAAAATGATATTTTTTGTTATCTGTATATGTATTTCAACGTTTTAGATCAGGTATTTTAGATACCTGGAAATGGATGGAACATCGCCACAAGAGAAAACCAAATGACATATATCAAAAATTTGTAATTCAATTGTTGACATTAGGAATGGACATTTGCACTAGTAACAATATAATCATTGATATAAAAAAATATTGTTACTAGTAAGAAGTGCATAGCTGAAATATGAAATTGGAATTTTGACTAGTACAAAATTAATTGTAGATATCTGTAATTGTGTTTCAAATAGAGGTGAATGACAGATTTCTGTGAATTTTACTAGTGAAAATGAAGTTACAGATATTCCATTTTTGATATCAAGAATGTGATTTCCATGACTAATTATGTATTTTTTAAATAAAGAGTAACGTTTATACTAGTGCAAATGTAATTACTCAAATAAAAATGAGCACTTTCACTAGTAGTAATTCCATTGCTGATATCAAGATTTAGCATTATAACTAGTAAAAATTGAATTATAGATATCTGTAATACATTTCCTGTGCATGATTAAAAGTCATTTTGGCTTGCCAACAGAATGTATATAGCCAACAGAAAGATACACTCTTAAAAGGCTCTTCGGTTCTCTTAGGTTAAAAACCATTCCAGAATCTTTATTTGTAACAGAAAAACTTGTGCATTGCTGAGCCACTGAATTGTATGGCTCCTTTTTATTAAAACATATGCAACGATAATAAATGCAGGTGATGACTTGTGGCTGCTGGCTTTTCTTCTTCGCTGAAATTTGCTTGCAGAACAAACACTTGCATCCCTAGGGCTCGCCGAAGTCTCCCTCTTCAATTAATTTCTAGCACCATCTTTAAAAGGGATCATAAAACTCATAGACAAGGAGCAAGCCAATGCTTATCTGAAGTGACACTGGATTTTAGAGTTTCACATTTACCACAGATGCACAACATATGCATTATTTATTACTATTATTATTTGGGGGGGTTGCTGCCATATGAATTATACAGCACCCAGAACATTCTAGCATTGAAATTGCACCACTTTCAAGGAAGATACATTTTACAATGGCTTCATTGTTAATCCAATCAACCAAATCATTCTAAAGCTGAGGTGTGCTATTAGCTACTTTTCCACTATCAGGTCAGTGCGAGCCAGGACTATCAACTGGCCAGCCGGGGCCAATAGCCTCAGACCTTGAGCCACAAGAACAAAATCGATCTGCGTTCCCACCATCGGGCCAATAACACTGCAGCGTTGTCCAAAAACCCAATAACCAAAAGCATTGTCACCGAACCATGGAAAGTAATTTCTTTAGGTACCGCATTGCCCGTTTTAATTGATTTGTACTGTGCCCGCATTTGTTTATGTATTTTTTTCCCAAACCTGTACCATTGTGTGCTGGATACACATCCTGGGAAAATTGGCGAAACTCTGCCTTTGACATTGACCCTGTTTCAATCCCCAGTAGGATTGTTTGGCCCAAGGGTAATCGGTGGGCCAAACACCATTGCCCCGAGGAGGCAGGATGAAGCCCCGGAAGTGACAGTGGGAACGCAACTGGCCCTGGCACACACTAGCACACCCTCAATTGGCCCGATAGTGGAAACGCGGCTACTCTTTTGATGCTAAAATTATCAGCTTAATACGCAGTCAACTAGAAGTAAATAATTTGGTTGATTGTAAAACAGTGGCTCTTTTTGTTTGAGTATCCTGACCAGCAACAATGGCTCGACCAATCGAGTGAGTTTGAATATGGGCGAGTTTTCTGAAATCTTTGAAGTTTGCTATTCCATTTGGTGACACTAGAGGCATAGAAATTACACACTTTAAAGTGAGTCAGCGAAAAAATTATCTTCTCTGTACCTGCTTTATTGTCACCTTGTAGGGCTTCTGTATGTTACGTCTCTAAGATATGTCTTAATTAAACCACTCTGTTCATTTTCACCTAAAGCGATAACAATTCTCTCTGCACACCGCATGGCCCGCAACCTAATTAAAGAGTTAGAGCATGTTCACAATTACTTTTCAGAAATCCTCTCACAACTTTAAACAAACTTCAGACATCGCTTAATGCTAGCACAGTGATTCTTCACTCCCAACACCACAGATACCATCCATCTCATCTTCACTGACCACAAAGAGGTTCAGATCAATGCGAGCCAATTAAAGGCGTCTTCTTTTTTAAAAGCCCTGTGCAGAGAATTCCATCTTGTAGCATGTGGGCGGTTAGATTGAGCTCATCTTTTATGTGAGAGCATACTGCTCTGTGGATTATGTGCCAATATAATTCATTGAAAGTAAATGAACACTTGCACTTTATGTGTGTGTGTGTGTGTGTGTGTGTGTGCGTGTGTGTGCGTGTGTGCGTGTGCGTATATGCGCGCGTGTGTGTGCGCCACTAAATTTGAGACCTGGGATCTGCCAAATCAGAATTGTGTACTTGGCTAGAGGCGAATGAAACTGAAGTGCCTTTTGACTTTTTTACAGCCTATTTATAATTTTACCTCTATGAAGTCACACAACATAAATATTCGAAAAGGTAACAGGAACTCAAGTCACTTCCCTGATAGCACACATACATTACCCAGACTTCTATTTGATGTGTGTTTTACATTGTTTGCTCATCTGCAATACGTCTATAAGACTTATGTCAATAAGCATGTCTCGGATGTCAATAAGACATTCAGCAGATACCTTTGTGATGTTTATGATTTGTAAATCTGATCTTTTTAAGATGTTTAGCAGCTGTTAATTAGATTGTGATGCTTTCCACATTTCTAAAACAGACATCTCAGAGATGTATGTGTGCTATCTGGGTAGTGATAATGAGTGAAAAACACCAATTACAAACACACAATTTTAGTGTTATTTACCAACATATGATAGTTTTAATCAAAATGAACAGTGTTTACTTTTGTAATACACATGTCTGGTCGTATTGTGTGCGATTCATCAGTATATGATATTTCAAACTAAGGCTGGGTAAAAAATATAGATTTTCCGATTAATCCCAATCTGAATTCGAACAATACAGATATTGACTCGTAAAATCCCAAAAACAATTTTTTAGTTTTACTTGAAAATTAACTTCAGTTTTGATTGTATTTATTATTATGTTTATTCAGTAAATAGCAACTGAACTGCATAGTTACTTCTTCAGCACTGGTAGATTTTTTAACTTGTTTTGACTATAAAAACTCTGTGTATTTTGTAAGACAAAATACACATGTCAAAAATACATTCTCTGAAAAATGTCCTGGTTACTTGCATAACCTCCATTCCCTGATGGAGGGAACATGACATTGTGTCAATGTAGTGACACCTCAGGTCTCTGATAAAACGCCAATGAAAATTGGCAAGTGGTATTTGTATACCACTCCCCTGGACATATGGGTATAAAAGGAGCTGGTATGCAACCACTCATTCAGGTTTTGTGCTGAGGAGCCGAGACAATGTCCCAGCCATTTCAGCGGGTAGTTCAGCGTTGTGACAGGAGGGACACAACATCTCGTTCCCTCCATCAGGGAATGGAGGTTACGCAAGTAACCAGGACGTTCCCTATCTGTCACTCACTCGACGTTGTGTTGATGTAGTGACACTAGTGGTCCCTATACGAAACGTCGCAACTGGTTAAACTGTGTTACATGAACTGGCGGTGTATGACAGGCAGACCAATGTGTGCCTCGTAGCCAGCGCACCAGGCCGACACGTAACCTCCTCCAACGCTGAGTGTCAAATGGCCCTTTGGGGGCAAGTCGACTGCCCAAAAGATAGAGACAGGATAGCCCAGTTGTGGCCTCTTATCCTCTTTTTTTTTCCTCTCCCCAAAAAAAAGGAATTAACCGACTGGGGCCACCAAGTCTAGTCGGGGGGGTGTCACTCCCAAGGGGAAGACACCACAGAGACCACACCCCGCCCAGAGAGAGGGGGGAGGGGGGTATTTTGAGTGGAAATATGTCACATGGTCTTGCCGAGCTTTGTTGGAAGTATGTCATGTGGAGAAGTCCCATGGTAGGTCCTACCCTACGGGGGGAGTTTCTACAAGCACGGTGACTGGGGCAGAGGGGCCTCTGCCTAAGGAAGACACAGTTTACCAACATCTGCTCTGCAAATGTCTGTTAGAGAGGTGCCACTGGTCAAGGCCCAGGAGGCCGCTACACCCCTGGTAAAATGGGCTCGTAGCCCTGCCGGGGGCAGCACGTCCTGGACGTGATATGCCATTGTTATGGCGTCAATGAGCCAGTGGGTGATCCTCTGCTTGGAGACAGCACTTCCTTTCTGCTGTCCACCAAAGCAGACAAAGAGCTGCTCAGAGACTCTAAAGCTCTGCGTGCGATCCAAATAGATGCATAAAGCATGCACCAGAAACAGCAATGTCAGGGCTAGGTCTGCCTCCTTCTGGGGCAGCGCTTGCAGGTTCACCACCTGGTCCCTAAAAGGGGTCGTGGGAACCTTGGGCACACAATCAGGATCACGTGAGAGTAGCCCGGACTGAACTCCAGGCACGTTTTGCTGACAGAGAACGCTTGCAGGTCTCCTACCCTCTTGATGGAAGTGAGTGCAGTCAGGAGGGCAGTCTTCAAAGAGAGTGCCTTAAGCTCAGCTGACTGCAAGGGCTCAAAGGGGTCTCTCCGTAGACCCTGAAGAACTACAGAGAGGTCCCATGAGGGAACGAGGCATTGTCTGAAGGGATTCAACCTCCTGGCACCTCTCAGGAACCTGATGATCAGGTCGTGCTTCCCTACCGTCCACTGTGTCATGGTGTGCAGCTATAGCGGCTACGTACACATTCAAGGTGGAGAGGGACAGCCGCCCTTCCAACCTCTCCTGCAGGAAGGAAAGCACCAATATGACTGCGCATCTCTGGTGGTCACATTCCCAGAGTGAGCTAGGATTAGCCAGTCGTCAAGATAGTTGAGGATGTGAATGCCCACTTCCCTTAGCGGGGCAAGGGCTGCCTCTGCGACCTTCGTGAAGACGCGAGGGGACAAGGACAGGCCGAAAGGAAGGACCTTGTTTGCGTCGGGAAGAACACCACTTAGCGAACAGACGCCACTTAAAGGCATACAGGCGCCTCATAGAGGGGGCCCTAGCCTGAGTGATCGTGTCTACCACCGCAGGTCTTCCACATCCTGTCCAGGGGCCAGACATGGAGATTCCAGAGGTCTGGTCGCGCATGCCAGATGGTGCCCCGTCCCTGAGAATGAAGGTCCTTCCTCAGGGGAATTCGCCGGGGGGGGGGGCTGTCGCGAGGAGCATGAGGTCCGAGAACCACGTCTGGGTGGGCCAGTAGCATGTTACCAGGACGACCTGCTCCTTGTCCTCCCTGACCTTGCACAGGGTCTAGGGGAAACGCATATGTGCGAAGTCCAGGGGGCCAGCTGTGTGCCAGCGCGTCTATACCGAGAGGTCCCTCAGTCAGGGCGTACCAGAGTGGGCAGTGGAAGGATTCTTGGGAGGCGAACAGGTCTACCTGTGCCTGCCGAATTGAATCCAAATCAGCTGGACCACCTGAGGGTGGAGTCTCCACTCTCCCCTGAGGGTAACCTGCCATGAAAGCGCATCTGCTGCAGTGTTGAGGTCGCCCAGGAGAGTGGCTCGCAGCGACTTTAGGTGCTGCTGACTCCAGAGGAGGAGACGGCGGGCGAGTTGTGACATACAACGGGAGTGCAGACTGCCTTGACGGTCGACATATGTTACCGTTGCCGTGTTGTCTGTCCGAACTAACGCATGCTTGCCCAGGATCAACGGCCGAAACCTCCGCAGTGCGAGCAGAATTGCCAGCAACTTGAGGCAGTTGATGTGCCAATGCAGCCGTGGGACCATCCATGAGCCGGCAGCTGCGTGCCCATTGCATACAGTGCCCCAGCCTGTTTTGGAGGCATCTGTCATAACCACGACGTGCCTGGAGACCTGCTCTAGGGGAACGCCTGCCCGTAGAAACGTGAGATCGGTCCAAGGGCTGAAGAGGCAGTGACAGATTGTGTCCCGCGGCACCATGCCTATCTTGGGACTCGAGTCTGAAGCCAGTGCTGAAGCGGTCTTATATGCATCAACCCGAGTGGAGTGGCCACTGCTGAGGATGCCATATGCCCCAGGAGCCTCTGAAACAGTTTCAGTGGAACTGCTGTCTTCTCTCTGAACTCCTTCAAACAGGTCAGTACTGACTGTGCGCGCTCGCTCGTGAGAGTCCAACTCCAAGCCGAGAAAAGAGATGCTCTGAACCGGGAGGAGCTTGCTTTTTCCCCAATTGACCCGAAGCCCTAGTCGGCTGAGGTGCAAAAGCACCAGGTCCCTGTGCGCACACAACACATTCCCAGAGTGAGCTAGGATTAGCCAGTCGTCAAGACAGTTGAGGATGTGAATGCCCACTTCCCTTAGCGGGGCAAGGGCTGCCTCTGAGACCTTCGTGAAGACGCGAGGGGACAAGGACAGGCCGAAAGGGAGGACCTTGTACTGATACACCCGACCCTCGAATGCAAACCGCAGAAAGGGTCTGTGTCGTGGTAGAATTGAGATGTGGAAGTACGCATCCTTCAGGTCTACCGCCGTGAACCAATCTTGATGCCGGACCCTCGCTAGAATGCGTCGAACTTGCTGTGAGACGAGCCAGCGGACTCATCCGGAAGCCCGATCGAGGCAGACGAGCCTGCTGGGGAATGGGAGGTCCGTGGGGGCATACCCAGCGGAGGTGGTCCCATTGGGTCCCCAAATCACCCCCAGTGTTAGTCGCGCTGGCCTCAAACCCGTGGGTAGAAGGACCGAGGCGGGGAGCCTCTGGGGTGGCTTGCTTTCTTACGAAGGCTAGCCTCGACCACATCGTTGCCATGGACATGTTCTCATAATGAGTACATGACCCATCCATGAACACTGTCTCCGTGTGTGCAGCACCCAGACACGAAAGACAGTGATCATGGCCGTCAGAAGGTGAGAGATAACGAGCGTAACCAGGAATAATACACAAATGGGAAGGCATCTTCAAAATGACACATCTTTAAAAAGACGTTCCGTGTGTGCCGCTCTTTTAGTGAAATATATTCTTTTTTTTTAGAACATACTCTTTTATTTCTGCCGAAGCGCCCAGGGGCGTTCTCTGCAGTGCACCAGTGCAGAGGGGGGAGAAGCCGCTGAAATGCGCCGTCAGATCCAGCAGAGGTGTCTCGGGCTCCCAAGAGTGACCCCTAGTGTCACTACATCGACACAACGTCGAGTGAGTGACAGATAGGGAACCTAAATATCTTATGCAGTGTTGTTTTTAAAACAAGATCAATCAAATTGATCTTGTTTTAAGGATTTTTATATATTTTTACAGGAAAACAATACAAAAATTATTATCAAGAATATGATTTTTGCCCTAACATCAAAGGTCTTACTAGAAAAAACAAACAAATATGAAAAAAAAATATGATCGTGCCTGGTAACATGTGCATGTAAAATGGCTAGAAATAGCATTTTAGCTTAGCGTAAAGCTGATAATTTACACAAGGTTTATTTCTATTTCTTGTGCTCCAAACTTACTTCAAACTTACTTCTCTGTCTGCTCGTATGAATGTAACACATCATAAGAAAGTGTTTCACCGCTGTTCAAATGCACTTTGGATCACATCATTTATATGTATAAATGTTTTCCATCTGAATGGACTAAATAATAAATGAAATAAATGACAATAAAATGCAAAGTAATCTCTGTATTCTAATGACCAATTATTTAAATTGTAACTGTAGTGGAATACAGTTACTTATATTTTGTATTTTAAATACGTAATCCCGTTACATGTTTTCCGTTACTCCCCAACCCTGAATATAGTTAATATAGTTAAAAGGTTCCATGTATAATTTGCAACATTAACAGTGAAAGAATTTCTCTTATATGTAAGCAAAATATGTTTCACTCTCTGTTGATGGGCCAAACAACCTAGTTTCACATGTTTATGGCACTAAAAAGACTTGTGCAAAAAGTGTCTCTTATGTTGGGATAAATGACAGCTTATTTTAACAAAGTAAATGTGACAGTAATGATTATATTGTTGCTGATATTTTAAAATGAGTGTTGCTGAATATAAGCAATTTTTGCTTGGTTAAATTTTTTTATATTATTTTATTGGAAAACCCCCTTTGAAATCCATGTATCAAATATAATACAACAGGCTTTTGAGGTATATCTCTCAATCACCCTTTGTGTTCCACGGAGAAAAGACATTTGTATAAGTTTTAGAATCAAACTAAAACATCCGTGTTTTTCTTACAAGCACAATTGATGTTTGTTAAAAAAAGGAGGAGCTATATGACCTGGTACTTAAATAGATTTATCACCCTATTCACTTCAGTTTTTATAAGCAAAAACAGCAGTCTGATTATTGCTGCAGTATAATAATTTCCCCTGAAATGCTCTATGCATTATTCTGCAGATGTGCGGAGCTACACTGAATACTAACAGCATCAGTCACTGGCTTCACTCTTCAAGTTTTAATGCAGCAGGAATTTATAATTCTCTTGCCTCGTGTTTTGCCATAAACTCTAAGAAATCAATGAAATTCAGTACAGTAATAAAAAAAAAAAAAAAAAAAAAAGGAGACAAGAAAGCAAAACAGACACAGGTATTGAAGGTAAAGGCCCCAGAGTGACGTTTAAACTCCGAGAGTATAATAGATTCTAGTTTCTTGTCTTTTGAAAACTTTTGGTCACGTATCACAATCTTCGTGGGACTTATGAGTCTGTCTGGTGCATGAGTCATAGACTGCAGGCAGGATATTCATAATGACACACGCAATATTCTGAGTTATAGGTAACTAATGTCTACAGACCACATCTGTGGCATGCTGTCGATTACTAAAGATAATAATTTTAACTCCTCCCTTAGTGTAAAAATTAATGGAAAATGCATACAGTAATACAATTACAAGTGCGAAGCACAAATAAACATTTAAAAAATGCAAATCATGTTTCGAAGGTATCTCTGTTAAACATATTAGGTTTAGGTTAGACTTTATGGTTCGGTTTAGTTCTGGGTTAGGGGTTAAACTTAGGAAAAATCATCATAAAAAATAATGAGTTGGTTTGTTTATTTTTTCTATTGGAGTTAAAGTCGTAAGTTTTTGTATGAGCAAACTTGTATGATTTCTTAGGATTTCGCCATCTCTGACAAATATTGTGACTTTGGTTGGTATTTCTCAGGCTGGTCCAGCTAATGCACTTGTACACTCTAGAGCAAAGATTAGGGCTTTCTTGATACTGACTCTGGTATCAGAATTGGGTCCAATACCATGCTCGTGTAGTTGTACTTGTGCTTGTAAAAATGCTCCGATACCAAATATCTGACGTACGAATATCATTCTGTAAAAAATCAGCTTACAAATTATTGTGATTATTGTACCATAAAGGCTTCGATTTAATAAGATTAATATATAGTTTGCATGTGCTGCGCACTTCAAAGGGAATGTCTGAAGCCGTTGTTGTGCTATAATAATAAATCAATAATAATTGTTGCTTTGCTTTGCAGCACTTTATTTGACAAAAATACCTCCAATGTTGTATTTTTGATTGTGCTGTGATGTTCTATTTAATTGCGCTTCATTTGATAAAAATAATACATTATGTTGAAAATAATTGTTCTATTTTCATTTGATTAAAGTTTTAATGAATTAATTTATTTAGACACCATTTTGATGATCAAATTGAAATAAACAGTTGATATGGAATTCAGAAAAAATAAAACATAAAAACTGCTATTGGTTTCGGCGAGTACCAAAAAAAGAAGTATCGGTACTCGTACTCGTTCTAAAAAGGGGTGGGGGGGGGGGGGGGGGGGTCCAGCTTTAAACTATGCAATATTGTGAAATAAGTGATATGCTAAAAATTTTAAAGTCCCTGGATATATAATCAGCCATATGTGGTATCATTTGAAAGCTTAGAATCTGAACTTTTCATAGAATACCATCAATTTTGCATTTACGTTATATAAAATGACAACGTAAGGGCTAAAATCATCCACATTGCAAATAAGCGCCACCTAGAGGTCATGTGGTAGAAATATTAATATGAATATAAAAGTCTTTCAAATAGCACTTAAATAGACAAGTCATACATCAAATGAAAGCTCTCATTCTCAGGAATGTGACTATATTTTCTATATATTTTGTTGCCCTAATACCACAGTTTGAAAGATTTCCAAAAGAAAAATGTTATCAAATATTGGTGATAAAATGTTTTATATCATCGCAAAGGGGAGAATCTCAGCTTCCTAATGACACCTAGATTGAGCTTCTAGTCCACTCAGAGGCCGAGATATTCGATGAAACACTGGGGGTGGTGCATGAACTGAAAATTAGACTGAATGTCTATGGACGAGCACATCTGTGAGGGCTAAAATGCATTAGAGTGCCACCTACATTTCAGATTTGCATTTTGTGATGGAAGGTTATAGAGGAAAACGTATTTTTCCTAGTACTTGCTGCCATCTAGTGGAATAAAATTTGATTTTTTAAAGGGAGATAGAACAATCAGAACCAGAATTACATGCTTATAAAGTTAGGACAACTGAAAAATAAAATAAAATAAAAAATGCAAATTTTTGTTCATCACAGGATTGTAAACATACAATATTTTTTTATGAATATCTGAGTCTTTATTTTTTATTTGGGGATGTTCTGACAAATTAGACACCTATTTTGCAATTAGTCCACAGTACTGTATGTGCAAATGGTGAGCTTTTAAATTTGAGTGTGAAAAATTGCAGGCGGCAGCCCAAAAATGCACCAGAGTTCAGCCTAAACTGATTTGCTGGTCTTAGCTGGTTTATGATGGTCTAAGTGCCCAAAACCTTTCTAAAAACAGCCTGAACAGGATGGGAGACCAGCTAATACTAGCAAGCCATCTTAGGCTGGTTTAAACAGTTTCTTTTAACTGCAAGTGTCACGCTCCTGTTCTACCCGCTCCGTACGGGACTCGAACCGGCTTGGGAGGCGGGTGCGCTAACAAGGAGGCTAAAGGCTACAGCCTCTAGCGTCAGTTGCTAGTGCACCTCTTGAGGTCAGGAGAGTGAGGTTTTATACACATTGCACAGCTATCTATCAGCTGGCTCCCGTTACACAATGTTGTAATCGACAGCATGTTGCAAATGCAACACACATACATTACATTGCAAATGACCTGGAATATTTCTAAAACAAAAGAAGCTCATTTGTATGAGTTGCCTGTTTCACACTGATTGTGCATTTAGTTAACACATTTAACAGATAAAGCTCAGTTACTTTTAGTAACCTTCACAAGTCTTTTCTAATTATCATAATTTTACAGCTAGTCACAATAAGTCAGAATAATAACAGCGTGAATGCAGCTCTTGAGAATACAATAAACAACAGGAATAAAAATCAAGACTGATTCTCTGCTTTGAGGTCCTTCACATTACATGTCTCAAAGTAAAACTAACTTTATCTTTTTAAAATGACTCCTTAATACAAATCTAATTATCACTGACAATAAATCTAGTGGAATCCAAAATAAACAACTTCAGAAACTAATTTCAAATTTGCATAGAAGGCCAACTTCTACTATAGTTTATTGAAAGTGGTTCTGACACTTTCTGAAATGCCTAATAATACTTAATTCTAATGGAGGACTCAAGTGAAACTGTGAATCATTTGTTCACGGACTGATTCATTAGAACAATAAATCGGACTTCCCAATGCTACTTGAAAGCAATGCCAAATGAATGTGACATAAACAGTGATAATGAGTGTTTTATCTTGGTACACTGCTACCTTGGTGGAGAGCAACTAAATAGCTTGCTATGTACTAAAAATCTACACTGTTTTGATAACACTGAAGTACTGTGGCACTCCTGAAAAATTTAGTTTAATAAGTCTTGCATGGCTAAACCCTCTGATAGCTTGACTATGGGCATAAAGTCTGGTTCACTTTGCAGCTAACTTTTGCCAAGAATCGCCTATTTGGACAAAAAGTCTGTCTGACTGAATGACATGAAAAACAACAATACTTTTTGAGTGAAATATTCCTTTAAGTTAAGTACACGCACGTTCCTTCCTACAAGAGTGGTGCATCCATTGGATAGCAAACGGAAGACAAACCTGACGATAAAGAAACTGAAGTGTCTCAGAACATCCCCTGTGCAACCATTAGCATGCTAACAATCCCCTGAAGAGTTTCCCCAGCAACCCTGGAAACTTTGAGGAGAACTCAATCACCTTGTCTTAGATCTGCAATTCTGCCTTGTCATCTTGCCGTAGCCTCTCTTTAGATTATTTACTGAGGCGGGAAAAGCTTGAAATAGGGATGATATCATTCATCTTCATTTCCTAGAGAGACAAGAGCACAATTTCGGAAATGCATTGAAGCACTGGAGCATTACTAAAACAAGCACAACAGTGGATCTTTCTCTTCCCCGTCTGTTCGATCATGGAATAGGACACGTGTGGAATATTGCTAGTCGCTATTACAAGGCCAACGCTCGGCCAACGCATAGCAAAGGCACAGCAGTGCTATTAACGTTAACGTCGGTTAACTAAGAAGTCATACATTAGTTACACAGAAAATTATAAAATCTGAAACCTTTACATTATGCCTTCATAAAAAAATTTAAATGCCTCCACATAGCAAAAAATAAATATATTGAAAAACTAAAACTAAAACTAGAATGAAACAAAACAAAAGCAAAACTTAATTGAAAAGTACAAATTGAAAAAAAAAAAAAAAATACAGTGTCCGACTGTCCAAGCATTTTGCCGCCTCAGTACGGTACACAAACCCTTCAATGTGGGACATTTCAGGACACTCCCCCTCAAGTGTTTAAGCGCTAAAATATGAGACAGTAGGCATCCCGTATGGGATGTCATCTTTTCAGCCATGTCCTGCTCAATGGGACAGTTGGCAACCCTAGTTTAAGCTAATGTCCGCCATTGCACCTCCTGCAGCAAAGCTGAGAATTCAATGCATACTTGCGTTGCGTTATGAATTACGGTCTGCAACATGCAGAATGCAACACCACCCAAAATCAAGCTTGAATAGATAGAACTGTGCGCATTAACTTTCTTGTGTAGAATACGTCTCTGGCCTAATAGGCAACAGTTTTCAAATTTGGTATTGGAAGGACACTATTGTCAACAAGAAGTGGATGACCTCGAGAAATATGTAAGTGCATATCGTAAAATGTGAATGACTTGTTTTATTATTCACTGATCTCATCTTAATTCTTCTAAAGTCCCTGGAAAGTCTGTATTCCTTTCGTTCCTATGAAGGGTCCCTTAAGTTGTCTTAATTTGCCTCTTGTCTCTAAAACAGGGTCCAAAACAGTACTTGAGGTGTTACAGCAGTCGTAGTGTGAGAGATCACCTTCAGACTTCATTAAACAAGAAGAACCGGAGGAGGATGCAAAGTAATTCCCGCTTGAGACAGGTGATTAATTAATAAAAGGACTCTCCTTAACATCTTCGTTTTGTGTTTTTTGCTGGAATGTTATGAGCAGCATCTCCCTACCTACTTTGTCTGGACAAAATGTTATTTATTACTTTCCAGCCTCTAAACATTGTACGTTCATCTGCAATCTGAATTCAGTAATTGGTTTGTTAACCGAAGACTTTGTCAGATAATCTGCAAATACGGCATGCTTATTTTCAGTCTACTTGTCTGTTGTACAGGTAAAGAAAGCACTAAGCCATGTTTCATATGAAGCCACTTTACAGAGCCAATTTAATTAGTGAAATAGGTTAGCTTTCCCTCGCAATAATTTTTTGCTTTTCCTCACAATATTTTGTGTTTCATCCCAATAGTTTAACTTCCCTCACAATAAGGTTTGCGTACCCTCACAATAAGTTTTGCGTTCCCTCACAATAAGTTTCGCGTACCCTCACTATATGTTATACGTTCCCTCGGAATAGTTTGCATTCCCTCTCAATAAGTTTTGCATTCCCTCTGAAAAGTTTGCATTACCTCACAAAAATGTTTGCGTTCCATTGCAATAAGTTTTATGTTCCCTTGCAATAAGTTTTGCGTTCCCTCGCAATAGTTTGGGTTACCTCGCAATAAGTTTTGCGTTATATCACAGTAAGTTTTGCGTTCCCTCACAATATGTTTTGCGTTCCCTCAGAATAGTTTGCTTTCCCACACAATAAGTTTTATGATCCATTACAATAGTTTGCGTTCCATTGAAATAAGTTTTATGTTCCCTTGTAATAAGTTTTGCGTTCCCTCGCAATAGTTTGTGTTCCTTCGCAATAAGTTTTGTGTTCCTTCATAATAAGTTTTTCATTCCCTTGCAATAAGTTTTGCATTCCCTTGCAATATTTTGCGTTCTTCTTTTTTTCCAAACCTTGACATATAAATACGTCTATGCCTTTAATCAGTAAACTGAAAAGTCTGAGTATTAATGCAAATTTTTGATGAGTTGCTCAATAATATATGATTTGCTTACTACAGAACTTACTTCCGATGACATTATGCAACCTTAATATTTTTGTCTTGGGAAAATGTGTTTGGAATCATTCTTAAACTTGAGGTGACTTCCTTAGCTCACAAAATAATTCTCAAATTGAGTTGGTGCTTCACCTGCCAATAATACAGTTCTTTCACAGTCCTCCCATTTATCGATTTCCCACGACCATGAACATAGAAAAGAGTCTTTATTCTCAGAGACAAGTTCATAAAGTGGCCGGTTTCCAATGGCAACAGTGATATTGTTCAGCTTCCTAGCTGTTAATTTGCTTTTTGTGAGGAGAACACTGGTGTCTTCATTCACATCATCAACCTAATAGAACACATTCATACTTCTTTTACAGTCAATCAACTAGGAGAGAAATAATAACTAAATTATTTTTATTGTTTACAGTTCTGTACTCCAGCTGTGCCTATCTAGAAACAGAAAAGGCCAATGTGAGTGACATCCAGTTCATACCTTGAACTGAAACGAAAAATGTATGCCTCATTTTACATACATTATTTAACTTAAACTTTAAATCCAGAAGAGAGTCTGCCAAAGGCGATAAACCTAATCACCAAGGGAAAATATGCCATCATCTCTTTATTCTTTTCTTGTGATCATTATAATTATTTAAGTATATAGGGCATAGTCCAAGGATTAAAGGCAATGATTATAGGAATTTTGAAGAAAATGTGAATGATTCCTCTTCTACACTGGTGATTCTGAGATATTTGAAAGTATAATGATCAGCAAGGACAATTAACTGCATTGGCCAAGTATTCACAATCACATACTTGCGCAAAGTAAATTTTTGGCTTTAGTCCACAGAGGAATCTCAGTTCTGAATTTCATGGTTTGGAGATATTCTATCAAATATACATCATCTCATCAAATATTTAAAACGTAGCACTCAATGCAAGTTATTATAGCCATTAAAGACATTATTCCATCTGAAATGCACTTTTACAGATAAAATAGCCATTTTTTCAGGTTCCATGAATAACCAACAGCTTCAAAACAAAAAATTAGTGACATATTTCCATGCATTTGCTCTGTGGTGTTTCCAGTAAATTAGCAGATTACATTACAAACCACAAGGTAAGGGCAGTGCAAGGTTAAATGGAACCAGAGGAAACTGAGTTTTCTAGCCTTGATGCATGTGTTAAATATGATTTAACAAAACGTACCTGCAACCGTGTAGAGAAACACTTATAAGGGCAACATAAAGCAAAATGAATGTGGCAGTGGACAGAAACCCTAAAAACTACTGCCATAAAATCAGTATGGATGCATCTCTACCTGACTTTCAATGATTTCACTTTATCCAAGTTAACAATAGAGGTCTGTCGGGACTGTTTAACTGGGTAGTGCATGAGTTTGCAACATGTAATGCTCTATTAAGTTTAGTATGTTTGGAAACTGATAGTCAATTCTTATTTATACCCAGTTCCATTAACAAAAAAAAAAAAAAAAAAAAAATATTGGAAACAAATATTATTACTATTACTATTATCGTTTCTTAAATATCTAGATTCTTCCATGGATATGGGCAGAAAACCATACTAAAAACTTCTACCGCTACCGAATCTAAAGTGCCATGGCAAACAATGTAAATAAAATGTTTTAGCAGAGTTGTGTGCTTGACGTCTAAATTAAATGTGATAAGAGAGAACAGCTGGCAAAATAATACAAATACAATGAATAGTCAACACATCTTCCTATTGCAATGCTCTTGCTGCTTGCACGTGAAAACAAATATACAAGTGTTGTTCTTGATTGAACCGCAAGTCATTACTTTTCATTTCTCAAAATTAACCAAGGCTTTGTTTAGACAGGCAACAAAATTGTTTATTGTTTAAATAAAATGGTGTATCCCACCCAAATCTGGTTCTATTTAAAAAAAAAAAAAAAAATACAGCTCCAAGCAGCATTTATGGGGCCAAGCTAACAGCGACAGGCCCACCATAAGTAAAATTAATAGAATATAGAATCCTTGGTGAGGCTTTTTGACAAAGCAGTTTAAAAGTGATAAGAAGGTCCTTATAAAAAAAAAAAAAAAAAAAAAAAAAAAAACAAATACTTTTTACCAGTAGGCGCCGTTGTCTCCAAACTACTCAGGTAGCCTCAGGGCATGGAAGTAATAACATGTACCAAGTTTCATTTCAATAGCTCAAAGAGTTGTACAGATACAGCTTTTTTACAACTTTTTGTATGGTGTCCTGACGGTCACATTTGTGAGACCATTTCTCGCAAATGGTTTGGAATATTTTAGAAAAAATGATAACTTCAGTGCAGCTTGGTCCGAAGATCATATGAGTGAAATTTGCTGAAGATTGGACAAGACTTGTAGGAGGAGTGCAAAAAAAACTGTTTTTAATTGAATTAAAAATGGAGAACAGTGGGCCCTGCAGTCGCGAGTTCGAATCCAGGGTGTGCTGAGTGACTCCAGCCAGGTCTCCTAAGCAACCAAATTGGCCTGGTTGCTAGGGAGGGTAGAGTCACATGCGGTAACCTCCTTGTGGTTCCAATTAGTGGTTCTCGCTCTCAAAGGGGTGCATGGTAAGTTGTGCGTGGATCACGGAGGGTAGCATTAGCCTCCACATGCTGTGAATCTCTACAGTGTCATGCACAATGAGTCACGTGATAAGATGCGTGGATTGACTGTCTCAGAAGCGGAGTGAACCGAGACTTGTCCTGCGCCACCTGGATTGAGATGTGTAACCACGCCACCACGAGGACCTACTAAGTAGTGGGAATTGGGCATACCAAATTGGGGAGAAAAGGGGATAAAAAATAAATAAAAAATGGAGAGCATTCAATATGGTCAGTCATGGCAAAATTGGTATCATTGTATTCGGTATGACCAAAGGAATATAAAAAGACAAGTTTCATGACAACTGGCTAAATTAATCAAAAGTTATAAGCAAAAAATTAAGGGGGTGGTGACATCACCGAACTGTGCATTCAAATGTAAAATATTTTTTCCATACGGTTCTATGGGCTGCAATAGACTTCAATGGCGGAGGAAGAATAATAACAATAAGCAGAACACTAACAGGTTTTACAGATTTGGGGCTTGGCCCCACTAATTAGGGGCAAAGCCCCCTAATTAAAAAAAAAAAAAAAAAAAAAAAAAAACATTAAAATCCATTTACTTTTTTTTGTTTTTATCAGAAAAAGCATTAAATTACATTTTTATGATTCTGATTCAAAAACCACTTTTGAACGTGTAACACATCCAATTTCATCACTTGCAATATAACATTAAGAACAAACATATGAAGGTTATTATTGTTAACATAAACTATTACGAAGACTATTACAGACAGTATAGTGGATTGTCAAAAAGTACCATCCAACTAGAAGCGGCCATCTGATTGACACGTAAAACTCCCAATCCGCTTGTTGCATTTTTTGCTAAAGTGTTGTGTGTCGCTATCCATCTTAAACTCAAACTAATACTGAAACGAAATTAAAACAATACTAAAACTAGTCAAAGAACCCCCCCTAACTAACTCAGTCTGATGCAACATAAACAAAGACAAAACTGTTAATAAGGACGTGTTTTGCCTCTGTTTTGTTGTGTACAGCATTAGCAGTACGTTTTTGTTATTTAATGTGTAATCCCAGATCAGTAAAGCCATTTAAATGCTTCCCTTTTAACAGATAAGCATGATGGTATTATACCACTTTGTGAAGCTGATGTCACCCAGCAATTGATTTGCAAGCACTGTATCGTGCTAATAAAGACCATGACCTGCCGTCGGTCATGTAATCTAGTTCCAGGCGAACTCGCAATGAGACACAAACCCTGTCAACACCCTGCAGTCACTCACCAAATGAGGGATTATATGAGACCTAATGTCGGATGAATGCTGGAAGCAGACAGTAAGAGAGAAATTGACAGAGAGAAAGAGACACTATGTCTGTGTAATTGTGGTAAATAATTAGTTTAAGGACAAAGAGCTCTACAAATGGTGTCTTTGATGTGAAAGGTCTTTTAATGGCACTAAGAGAACAATGCGTTCCTCCATTGTGACACAGACAGCAGATGGAGACCTAAAGTCAATAGCACTATAAAAATTCAGCGCTCTATGACAATACAAGCTCTGTCAAATGGTCCCCAAGCGCACTAAAATTGTGTAAAATCACTGCAATTTCAAGGTGCAGTTCACAATGAATGTATGTTCTAAGATATGACTATACTATCTAGCTCTGCTCTAAAATATAGTAAGTTGACTATCTAGGCGGCATTATAGACAATTCCGATGCAAAGGCTGTTCCAAAAGGTAGGCAACAAAATTATGCTGTCTTGTAAAATAGCAAAAACAAATTCACATTCTGAGCGGACGTTCAGACCGAACGTGTTCTTGCATTAATTAAAGTAATGGTGTAACTTGACAAAACACAACATTGTCACATTGTATTGTGCATGCAGCAGCCTTGTAAAAAGTAAAACCGCTTACCAAACTGAACCGGTTCATTCGGACAATCATATAAGTGAACCGGATAAAAAAATGATTCACCAATTTACTTATATGTAGCTTCAGCAAGTTCTTTTTAGTGAACTGGTTTGTTCGGACGATTCATTTAAATGAACCAGTTCAAATAAGCGATTCACCGATTCACTTAACCACATGCGAAGTCACTGCCTTTTTTTTTTTTTTTTTTTTTTTTTTTTTTGCTAAACATTTAAGTAATTGCTGTTGCTTATCACAGTGTTTTGGACTCAGTTTTATTAGTTAAACATTTTTATTGCTGTATTTAGAAAGTATAAATTATGTTCAATATATGTTTTATTTCGTGTGAATTTATTTGTTCAATTGAATGTTGCTTTCCTTTTAGTCACTCTAATTACGATTGTCATTATTTTATGTGCTGGATAAATTCTGTAAGATTAATAGTAGATTTAAAATTATTTTTATTTATTTTCTTTATTTAAAATATGTATTGTTTAAGAGCTATCAATCGATGAAAATTTTTAATCGAATTTATTACATGGTGTGCTGATTAATCACAATTAATCACACACACACACACACACACACACACACACACACACACACACTATATATATATATATATATATATATATATATATATATTTGTTGAGAAAGTCCCTCTAACAACAATAATTCAATATATAATGAAATAATGAAATAATTACAAATAATATATATATATATATATATATATATATATATATATATATATATATATATATATATATATACACATATATATATAAAAATATTCAGATAATTAAAATGCATTTCATTATTATGGCAGAGGAGTTAAGCACTGATAAGACAATACAAAAAGTAGCTTTAGAATCCAATGTATTGTTCATTTGCGAATTATTGAACATAAGCCAATAATTGGCCTACAGTTCACAGCAATCCATTTTGCAATTGAATTTGTCAGTCAGTCCGAGATGTATTATTAGGGCTTGTCTAAGGATGTGTCAATGTATAACGACATCAGACATCAGACGGAGGCTTTTGATGGTTTGTTTTCTGTATGAGCTGTGCGTTGCATATACAGCTGAAGTTTCGCTTACTGCCCCCTGGAGAAAATAGGTGGTACTCTCATATGGAAGGAATATTCCTTATTAATGCTCGGGGACATGATTAATTGCTTTTTTTTTTTTTACGCGTTATATTTTATATAATTAATTGCACAGAATTAACAAGTTAAATCGACAGCCCTAATTATTATTAACAGCTGAAATTCTTTTAACTTGACGCAGCATCTTAAAAATGCGGTGCTCATGAGCAAGATGCTGAAAAAACAGCGAGACATGGCGCAATAGTCAAAGACGTCCATCTAGTGCATGTTTACATTAGAAATTAAAACAGACAGATGCAAATACGTGTTCAGTCTCATATGCATTGCGACTAACTTAAATCGAAATGTTGATTATAAAAAATTATATTTGTGTTAATACTAAAAAGTATCAATTGACTGAAAATTTACTATTTTACCCAACACTTCTGTGTGCTATGTATTTTGTGCTTATTAGAGTAACATACAACTAGTCTCACAAATCCAGTGATTAGTTTTTCTTCAAAAGTGCTCATTGTATCAACCCTGTACCTTGTAAATATGACTTTGTTTTCCGGCGGACTGGTGAACCCCAAATGCCGAACATTGCATAACAACAGCCAATCAGATTGGAATTATCGATTCCAGCCAGCACATGTCTTGTTTGTATGCAATGTGCATCAGACAGCCACTATTCTGGTGCCAAATTTAATCAAAGTGCTAAATTGTATGTGTAAGAAGGGTTTTATGGGCCAGTATTTAAAACAAATTAAATGTCTTTTTCCCATTTTGATTACATGAAATTATGAATTGCAGCAATTATACATATGTGTCTGGATCTAATGATGTAATGCTGAGCAGTTTTATTTGAACTTTGAGGTGAATAAAATTACCTGGGATAATCACATAATTCCCTGCTTCCTCAAGTTTCTAAAATCCACATCTTCTCGGCTCATATATAAATGCTTCCTACAGCGACAACAGCGATATCAAGAAACTTGTGAGATTGATTTATTCAGGTGCAAATAACAGCACAGAAGGTAACATGCGAGTCGTGACCTGAAACAAATTATTTGAGTCTCTGAGAAGTGCAGGCATTATGGAAGGTCATGTACTTTGGATTGGTGCATCATGAAAACCACTGAAAAAAAAATAAGACTTATACATGTGATATTATGTACATGTACTATGTATATAATAAAGAGAATGAATTAATGTGAGGATCACACTACAAGAGTATTGGTTTAATATTCTTTTTAATAGGATGGGCAGTTCTTGAACCACCAACTGTTATTTTGCCTGAAAGTTGGCAAAAAAGGTCTTAATCCACAAAGGATTTGACGTTTAGCTTTCAATAACATGTATGCACCTCCTTGAAAATAGGCATGTAAGGGGGGTCATTTTCACATACAGTAACCAAAATTGGTACATATATAGCTCTCAACAAGCCAAACAACTTTCATACTCACAGTCATTAGCTCCGCCCAACAGGAAGTCGGCTATTTTGGATTTCTGAAAAGTGCAGGCTCTGAACTTTTAAATACTCCTTTTAGGGGATTAATGTGACTGGCACCAAATTTGTGCAACATCATGCTAAGACATTGTAGATGCTAAATTGTGAACACATTTTTTTTACATTTTGAATGGTGTCACCATTGCGAAGCAATACTTTTATGGCTAAAAATATGAAATATGACCGATAGTGGATTTTGCTGATATGATATGAGATATGATGAGATAACTGATTAATTGGCTGATAGTTTTTAAAATCGATTTAAAGAATGCTAAAAACATATCTTAGTCTTTCCTTACTATGAAGGGAACAGACACTGAGGCTACAAGAGTCCAATATGAATAAAATTCCAAAAGCAGTTTATTGTTCAACCAAAATTTCAATAATAAACAGAAAAATTTGGAGCATAGTGTGGAACTTTTTTAAGTATATCAATTTAATCTTTTTATAGACACTATATTCACCAGATGAAGTGTTTTGTATATAGAAATATTTCACCAGATGAGGTTTATTGATGAGGAATTAAAAAACTAACAGCATGGATTTTTGCAGATAGTTCCAAAAAAGCAACTATCAGCACAGATTAATCGTAATATATGACTGGCACCACATTTAGACAACAGTTTTTATTTCAGAATCAGAATGAGCTTTATTGCCAAGTATGCTTACACATACAAGGAATTTGTATTGGTGACAGAAGCTTCCAGTGCACAAACAATACAACAACAAGACAGAGATAATAAAAAAATAGAATAAAAAAGGTGAATAGAAAATATAAGTATATAAAGAAATACACAATAAGACTATATATAGTCTTATTGTGTATTTCTATATATATATATATATATATATATATATATATATATATATATATATATATATACGTATGTACAAATACAAACCTGTTATATACTGATAGTGCAAGGGAATGTAATGGCATGGCACCAGAGGTAGGATATGATGGATGAACATAAATAGACTAAGCTGTGTATTGCACATAATTATTGCTCAATTGGGGCATTTTAACTGTTCATGATATGGATAGCCTGAGGGGGAAAAAAACTGTTCTTGTGTCTGATGGTTCTTGTGCTCAGTGCTCTGTAGCGTCGGCCAGAAGGCAAGAGTTCAAAAAGGTAGTGGGCTGGGTGAGTGGAGTCCAGAGTGATTTTTCCAGCCCTATTCCTAACTCTGGAAATGTACAGTTCTTGAAGGGAGGGCAGGGGCAACCAATAATCCGCACAGCAGTCTGAACTGTACTTTGTAGTCTTCTGATGTCCTATTAGTTATTGAAGTGTAGAGGACAGACTCAATGACTGCTGAGTAGAACTGTGTCAGCAGAGGCTGTGGCAGGTTGAACTTCCTCAACTGGTGAAGGAAGTACAACCTCTGCTGGGCCTTTTTCACAATGGAGTCAATATGGGTCTCCCACTTCAGATCCTGTGAGATGGTAGAGCCCGAGAACCTGACTGACTCCACTGCTGCCACAGTGCTGTTCAGAATGGTGAGCGGGGTCAGTGTTGGGGTGAAGTTCACAATCATCTCCACTGTTTTGAGCATGTTCAGCTCCAGGTTGTTTTGATTGCACCAGACAGCCAGCTGTTCAACCTCCCTTCTGTATGCAGACTCATCATCAGTTAGTTTAATTTAGTCTGGAGAATAGCTGGGATGATGGTGTTGAAAGCCAAACTGAAGTCCACAAAAAGGATCCTTGCATATGTCCCTGGTCTGTTCAGATATTGCAGGATATGATGCAATCCCATGTTGACTGCATCATCCACAGACCTGTTTGCTCGATAAGCAAATTGAAGGGGATCCAGAAAGGGTCCAGTGATGTCCTTCACATGGGCCAACACCAGTCTCTCAAATGACTTCATGACCACAGACATCAGAGCAATGGGTCTGTAGTCATTAAGTCCTGTAAGTTTGGGTTTCTTTGGGACAAGGTTGATGGTGGAGCATTTGAAGCAGCAGGGAACTTCACATTGCTCCAGTGATCAGTTGAAGATCAGTGTGAAGATGGGGGCCAGCTGGTCAGCACAGGATTTTAGACAAGTGGGTGAAACACCATCTGGGCCCTGTGTTTTCCTTGTCTTTTGTCTCTGGAAGACCCGGCACACATCCTCTTCACAGATCTTAAGTGCAGGTTGAGTAGCAGGAGAGGGGAGGAGGGTGGTTGCGGGAAGTTATAATAATTTATTATTATTATAACCCAACAATTGTTTATTGTTGTCCAGTTTGTCATTATAATTTGATACAGTATTATTATTATTATTATTATTTTGAGGATTTGTTGTATATAATAGGAATATATTTCTGTCTTATTTAATTTACTTTCATCTGGAGCTTATGTTCTGATGCTGCAGTGTATTGTTCACTATGTTGCAAAAGGCTGTATTTTATATAAGCATCGTAAGCAACATTCATAACAGAATTGTAACAATAGACAAGGCACAGTGGCCCCTCAGCACAGTAGAGCAGAAGGGGGTGGGGGGGGAACATTGCCGTTTATCAAGTGCTGAAACTTTGCTTGGTGCAGAACAATCTGGAAAAATGTCATACATTGTAACAGTCAACTCACTGCAACCTGAACTTGTTCAGAACATTAAATCTTTGTGACACCTGCGCTAAAAACAACCTAGACGCATCGCAATCTAGGTGCAGTACAACAAATGAAACAGAATGCAGGTGTCTCGACGTGCGTTTTTGAGCCTTGAAGTTCTTTTTAATTTGACACTGTGTCTAAAAATGTGTCGGTCCTGTGAGACCCTGAAAAAACAACGAGACACTGTGCAGCAGGTATGGATGTTCATCCAGCACGTGTTTACATAGGAAAACAATGGAAAAACAGAGCAGACGTGGGTAAAATACACATTCGGTATGAATGCCGCCTAACTCATCCATTCACGTGTATCTGTGAGTGAGAGCTGGTGGGCTGAGAGCACTGACAACAGTATACAGTATAACAGTATATTTGTGTGCGTACACAGAACAACATGTCACCCCTCAAGCGGTTTTTGCGGAGCTTTCCTACTAGGGCGGGGGGGCCCCCCCTACGTCCAGGGCCTGATTTCATTATACGAAAAAAAAAAAAAAAAAACATTAGCAGATTGCAGAGTAAATTAATGCAATCAAAATCTGCTTCAATAGCATTTTATTTTTCCCCTCTTGTCATATACGGCAAGGCGGGCCAAATCAAACATCATCACGGGCCAACTTTGACCCGCTGGCCCTGGTGTGGGCATCTCTGATCTAAAGGAACCCTTTAAAAAGCTTTCTTTAAGAGATTTATACTTCTATAAATGATCATTCCTGCCTGATAGCCTTGCAGTTGTGTCTTTTCTCTACCTTTTATTTCTACAGTTCAGTGCTGGAGTATTATCATTATAGCACTGGCATAAACAACCATACAACAAATAACCTTGAGACAACCAGTATCAATTTTCATTGCATTTTGAACACGCAAACATTAAAAAGAACATATTAGTAGCAGGGACACAAGGTCATCGGCCGTTAAAGCACAGCCGACTGGTTCTTATTCACTCTAATAAGACACAAACACACACATTAACACACTCTCTGCCTGTCGAAACCATCATCAGTATTTGGTCTCTGGAGAGAAGGTCATATTGGCAGTCAGTGTGTCCTCTATAAGAGTACACCCTCATCAGCAGTCTGAAAGCAGGTAAACATCCAGTGCCGGCACTCCTGCATACAGAATGACTTTCAATAAACAATACGGCAGTAGGCTTTGTAAACCATGCAGGGCGCCTAAACTGGACAACCCTCTTTTAATCCACATCCATATTGGATTATACTTTTGTCTTTAAGCAACAGCTGTGGACAGGACTGTTACTGATGACGTTCCTGAATGTTCCATTGCGTATGCATGATTTTAACTTTCTACATCCTGACATTGTACTATATCCATCTACTATAGGAAAATCAATACTTTGCCGTAGTTAGGGCTGGGAGTCGATTCTAGAGGCGTCATTATTATAAAATTTAACTATGCCTCTTGTTTTTTCAGAAAATAAAAAAAGAGAAAATTAGTCTGGAATTGATTCCAAAACCTATTCTGTCCACTAAATTGCTGCTTAATGATTTTTGCGTTTCTTGGATGCGATGGTTGATCAGTTCACTAACGGTCGCCTTAGCCGTCCCATCTGCAGATGTTGCTTAAAATCCCTATTAAAATATGTTGCTTACCTCTGTCGTCTTGCATTAAAAGCACATTTCCAATGGAGGACAGTTACAAAGTACTTTTACTCTGTAAAGCTGCGGTCACATTAGATTTCATGCTCCATTCACTCCCATTCAAATGCACCCGAACAAGGAAAACGGAAACACAAGCTTATGTAAAGAAATTTCGTTGGACAGGAAAGTTCAAGTTTGGAGAAAACGTTTGACCAATAGAAGACGAAATGTGACACATGGACCTCTTGGCTCAAAACAAAGAATACATATTTTAAAATACATATTTTTATTATTGCATGTACAGTACATTTTCACATTTTGAATAAAATACTATTTGTTATTTGTGATGTATTATTATTAAAACTGTGACTACGAATTATGTAGCTAGGACAATGACCAAAGTATTTTAATCTGAAATGTGTTAAATTTAATTTTAGACATGACATTTAATAAAACTGAAGATTTGTGTGGATTATTTTATAAATTTGTATTTTTAAAAAAGCAGGAATTTTCAGTAAGTGGAGCTTTACATCCATCGTTTGGTCATTGTTGGCATTACAAGACTTCTGTTGTTTTCCAGCTGATGACAGCAATCTGACACACACACACACACACACACACACACACACACACACACAACACACACATTTGTAAAATACATTTTTATTATAGAATGTTTGAAATTGTAAAATGTTTACTCTGATTCTTCTGTTTTACACTCAAATTAAATTTTCAGACTTTTGCAGTTGTTTTTTTTTTTCATGATGTTCATTTTCTTGACATTATTATGTGGTAACTTAATTTGGAATGTACAATTCCCAATGCGCTCTAAGTCCTTGTGGTGGCGTAGCGAATCTCAGTTGCCTCCGCATCAGAGACTGTCAATCCGTGCATCTTATCACGTGGCTTGTTGAGCGCGTTACCACAGAGACATAGCATGTGTGGAGGCTTCACGCTATTCTCCGCAGCATCCACGCACAACTCACCACGCGTCCCACCCAGAGCGAGAACCACATATTGACCATGAGGAGGTTAACCCATGTGACTCTACCCTCCCTAGCAACCGGGCCAATTTGGTTGCTTAGGAGACCTGGCTGGAGTCACTCAGCACGGCCTGGATTCGAACTCGCGACTCCAGGGGCGGTAGTCAGCGTCAATACTTGCTGAGCTACCCAGGCTCCCCATTATGTGTTTATTTTGAGTTATTTAATTTTTTATGTTTGAAATGAATTATTGGTAGAAAAATGCTTATTCTGTGTCTTCTCTTTGTAACACCATGGTCAGGTTTGATTGCAAGCATAAAGACATAAACTGCAAAAACTGACACTTTAAATCAATTTTAAAAACGCTAAACATTGACAAATAATAGTTTGATCATGTCTAAATATTCATCCAAATGCATCTCTTGTGATAAAATATAAAATTAGGTTACAACAAGCCATCAGAATACACAGTAGGTGTCTACAGCCATCTACTTGCTGTTACTTTCATGATATGGTTTTCAAGTCATGTTATTTATATTTTGTTCATTAAATCGCAGCAGTCTGCCTCCGATTTATGTCACATTCTCATATTTTCTTCATGTTTCAACTTATAGAAATGTAGGTTCTGAAAAATGTGCTTAGTTCTATATGTAAATTAATGAAATGTAGAAATGTACATGTAAATAAGATCAAAATAAAATAAAATCCCAAAAGAAATGCATAATTTTATTGTATTCAAATACTTCTATTCGTCTAATTTATTCTAGCTACATGGTGGCTTTATTGTACTTAAGCAGCCAATTTTTTTCAAGTATCGGTACTTTATCAGAGTATTTAAATTTATGAACCAAAATTTACCAGTTTAAACCAGCTAAGACCAGCAAAGCAACTTAGTTTTGACTTTTTTTTTCTCCAGCAGGGTACTGACAATTTTATACATTTTCAAATGCATTTTATTTCTAATCAGATTTTGATGAATTTTCAGTTTTAACATCGTAGAGCTCTACAGACACATTTGCCTACATTGATTAATAATTAATAGGCCTATTAAAAAGGTAATGTACAAATATCTAAGCAAAACGTAAATCTAACCCACCCACCATGGCCCACACCACATTTTAAAATTAGTTCGACACTGTTTCTGCTTCATAAGTCCTGATAATATTCAGTGATGAACACTGTTTGTCCCTTAAGGCGAAAACAGCAGGTTAAGATATATATGGTGCGCCTTTGGGGAAGAATTTTACATGTATTCCATCTTGTTGGGATTCATGTTGAAATTCTTGTTGATAGCTGTTAAAAGATGGCATATTTATAATGTACGTCTAGAGATGAAAAAAAACGAAACTGTTGCATAAATCACACTTTGGCAGCCACGGGTGACTTGAATGTAAATGTTTGATTTAACCTATAAATATTTAATCCACCAGACAGACAAAGGAGGATAAACTCAGAACATGAATAGATGTGAAATTGGTGATATTTTTCAACCCTTTTGTGCTTTTTATACGGTGACAGCATCTGACAAATAATTAATCTTATGCACCGATTGCAGAGCCCTAGTCCAAATATGGATTTCTAATTTAGGTAGGTTCAAACAGGTCTATAGATGAGGCCACTCGACTATTTATATCTGCAGTGAAGGGGATGGCATGACCAGAATTAGGAGTCAAATCGATGGTCCAGTGGGGCGTGCGGAACAGGAGTCTTTATTCAAATGAGAATAATTGATTGGTCACCCTTTTGATTTACATATAAATGAAACCTTTTATCAGTCTGTCCACCTGTTTGAACCTCATCATGAGGCATATCCCTTTGAGAGATATGACGTGGTGCTGGTCTCCATTCAATGAGGGACGATTGGCTCCATGGACTCGGGTTCTAGTGTCACCACATTAGAAATGAGATATTTAGCAACTTCATCTTTTTTTTATTTAACTCTGAGTAATGTGAAATAAATATACAGTATATTTAATAAGAACACATCTATATTAATTGATTTAATTCAAGTACATTTTACTCAACAAACTTGAATACGTTTGAAGAGTCAAATCCGGTAGAAATAGTTCCTTAAAGTAACAACTGAATATGTTTACTTTTAAAAGCACATGCATACAAGGATTCATAATTTTTTTTACCATGCTCTTTTTAGAAATGACACCATTCTCCTCTGCTCTTTTATGCATCTTATTTAGGTAATAAGAGCTCATTTAATTTTCATTTCTTTATGCAGTGAGCCGTGACTTTGGTACAATCCAAGCACCCTGGGAGTATTACAGGTGATTAGGTTAATCGCTTTTGCTGACGGAGGAGTCATATTTACTGTTCAAGCACAGAAGATAAGGAATTATATGATCTTGAATTTTAAATAACCTTCAATATGTATTACAGTCTATTTGAGAGCAAATCAGAGGCTATATTTTGATTAAATGTATTAACTATTCATGGTTAATCTAACAAAAACTTGTCCAGGTCACCCCAAAATCAAAAGTAATTATAAGAAATAAGAATATAATAAATACGAATTCATTAAAAATAATATCTTTAAATCATATCATATCATACCTTTATTGCCATAAAGAAAACAAAACCTCCTATTGTGTTCGGGTCATTTTTGGGAGAGGTAGATTTTAAATACCACATAGTTTTTAGTCAATTGTGGCTTTACACGTGATATTATGTAGATCTTTTTGTACATCTTTGAATTAGATTTTTACTTAAAAACTTACATTTAGCCTCTTTCCCAAACTCTCTCACACACTTTTTTTGTGTTTTAATGGGACACACACACATTCCTGTACAAAACAGACATAACAGATGTAAAAAAATATAACAACTAAACTAAATCAAAGGTACTACTGTCTAAAGGGGGTGTGGCGAGTGCAAAAGTTCATGCACACATTAGCCTAAATAGAGCTTGAAAGAGGAAACTGTCTACATTTTTACTCTGCAGCCATCTGATGCTGAACCAGCATACAGCATGATCGCACATCAACATTCAACGGTTCATGCAAGTTAACAGAATAGATTTAGCTTAAAAACATAGTAAAGAAGTATTAATGTTGTATACTTGAGTTGTAAAGTTGTTTTAAATGATGTTTAGTTGAAGAATAATATGTTGGTTTCATAACTTTTGGCCATCAAGATGTATTGAGCAGTTATGAGTAATAGGAAATTCATTCAAATTACTAGTAATTCTCACATTAGATGTTAATAAAAATGGTATATTATGTTATATTTAGATACAGTTTCACAAAAATGTTGGTAAAAAAGATGTCTTCACATGTATCACACTGGTTTTGCTGTAGTTAATGTATATTTTGAAATGTCCAAGAATGTCTACATTTTATTATTTCATTTAAAAATTTAATATTAATATGTTTTATATTTGTCAGTTTACATGCCAAAAATATCAATCTTTTTAAATATATGAACAGTTAAGAACCTATTAATGACTTAAAAAAAATAGTTTTATATGAAAACCACCTGGATAAGTAGGTCTATTACTAAAATAAGTTGTTACATTACCTTGTTACATTATTTGCCAATGGTGTGAGTCCATTAATGGGGGAAAAAACACTTTTTTTGTGTGTGTTGTTTCTCCAAAGTTTTAGTGCCGGTAACTCTAGAAAAATGTAAGATATCTTAATATCCTTATAGATACAGGTTCAAAACAAACTTTCCTTTTTATATCTACATTTTTTAAGATCCTCTATGGTTAAATCCCAGAGACAGGGTGCTCTCAATGTGGCTCCATCCGTAAATTGTTACATTTTACGCATTTTTAGTGGTCTAAAACCAAAATGTGGGTGACGATATGAATCTAGTTTTTCTTGTCCAACTAAACAAAGGTTTGAAGTACAAATAATGTTGAAACTAGAAATGTACCTTTATTTATTAACTTAAAAACAATGTCAAAAATTTTACAAAAAGTATTTAAACACTAAATCAAGCTTGAAGATTTTTGGATTAGATTAGAAAATATATAAATACAGTACAAGAATATAGTACAAGAAAAATATCACACCATTATTTTATATTGCCACAGAGCCACAGTGTTTACAATTTTGGCAGGATTATAGCCTATAAATGTCTTGTTATAGTTGTCTCAGCACATTAAGCTGGGAAAGAAGAAATTATTTTAACATGGAAAAAATTACACACATCAGTTTTAGCACAACACGGAACAGTTCACTGTTTACCAGGACAAATTTCTGATGTGTGTAGGCTATATTGAGATCAGTGGCCTAGAAACAGAAATTAGTATATTTCTCTAATCATTCTTACTGTCAGAGAAATGGTAGGGTGTTTTGTGCAAAATATAACAATGCATCTTATGTGGGAATTTTTGCTTTTGATTCTTGTGACTGTGAAGAGCTATTTCAACCATGGAGTTTGACATTACAGGCCATTTGTTCAAGTTGTTAGAACCAACACAGGTTACACCAGCCTTTTCTGCAATTAGCCTTTTTGCGGGGTACCATGTTTGTTGAATTGCTGCATGCGTAAACAACTTGAGCAAAGAAAGTCCAAAGATCTCTTTTTAACGTGAGGTAATGTGTTGCCGATGCAGTATTTCAAAATGAAAGCTATTTTCACACTTATTTTGATTATTCAGTCCAAATCAGAGGTCAGTCACACACCCCTCCTCATAAGAAAGCAGGTCTCTTTACACACTGTATTATTTGGCTCTGAACAACGATAGGTTTGCATCATCATCGTGTGTACCACCATGACTACTAATGGCAGCTAGTTTACTACAGTAGCTAGGTAACAACAAAACGATGAATGATTAAATCACTGTCAGTAAGGTCGCCATGTGCTGCTGGTTACAAGTACGCGTTCCTACTCTGCTGCTGTATCCAACTGTATCAGACAGCAGATAACATTCTGCACTGCCATTGCAACATGATCACATGGAAAATTGACATGTTGCTTCTGACAGTTCATGTACCCTGAAATCAACCCCATTCATTTGAATTACTGACAAGCAGCATCTCCCATCAGACAAGTCTGCATCAATTCAAACGTGAATAAATGTCCCTTTAGAGCTACTGACCTCCAAGACATGGGTTCTTTTCCCGTTCACTTTAACAATGATGAACGCGGTTCGGAAGTTGCATTTTCACTCTAAAATAAAAATTGTACTCCACTGATGTTTAGGCTTAAGGTTGGGGTTTGGTTTAGAGGGTAGAGTTAAAAAAATATTCATTTCGGTTGACTATATTACATCATTTACAATTAAAAATACAACTCACTTTTGGCGCCACTCTGTGGACATTTCACCTGGAAACAGTTTGAAAGCTTCGGCCACTGGGGTCAGTGATTCAGATTTCGGTAAGCACAGACTGATTTCGACAGCAAAAATTTCGAATTTACAGTGTGATCACTCTGGACATTGGTAGTTGCTAAATCTGTCACTGCTTATTCGCATAAAATTTAGATCTGTTCAATTTAGCCACATCCCCTACGGTCATTGTCGCTAATGACACCAGAAATTGATAATTCTCATTGAAAATTACTGATTTAAGGTCAGTTTGTCAGTGCAAATCACTTTCAATGTGATTGATGGTATATTTTGGAATTGGCACTAGACGAAATGGCAACGGATTAAGAGCAATGGATTAAGTAGTTGTTTGGGACAGTGATTAACGAGGAAATTAAAAATAGCACTTCATGTCAAAAAAGGTTGCATCCCCTGATCTATCACAACCAGTTACTCAGGATGATATGGCACCAACAATGGAAAGTTTTGGTTCATATCACATTTGTACTCATGCAAAAACGAGAAATGCTTTTGCGGTTTTGCTTGCAGAAATCTGATGTGTTAATTAATGTAAAAAAAAATATGTATGTTTACAGTATGTATGGTTTTCACTGACATAAGTATTTCACAAATGTGTACATATACACAACATGTCTTTCAAAATGTGCCTAGAATGGCCGTTTTCATGTATGGAATATGAAAAATGTAATTTTACCAAATGCATACAACACATATTTCTATGAATCAAATGTATGAATACATATACTAGACTGTAAAAGTGAAAAACCATGTTCTCAACTTCATGTTTGTGCATGCACTTTAGAATGCACAGTGGAACTGGAAATATGTACATATATATCCACATACTCTGATGAGCCAAAACATTATAACCACCTGTCTAATATGCTGTTGGTCCTCCCTGTGCCACCAAAACAGCACCGACCCACCTTGGCATGGACTCTACAAGACCCCTGAAGGTGTCCTGTGGTATCTAGTACCAAGACATTAGCAGGAGATTCTTCAAGTCCTGTAAGTTGCGAGGTGGAGCCACCGTGGATCGTACTTGTTGGTCCAGCACATCCCACATACGTTCAATTGGATTGAGATCTGGGGAATTTGGAGGCCAGGGCAACACCTTGAACTCTTCATCATGTTCCTCAAACCATTCCCGAACAATGTGTGCAGTGTGGCATGGCGCATTATCCTGCTGAAAGAGGCCACTGCCATCAGGGAACACCATTGCCATGAAGGGGTTTACCTGGTCTGCAACGATGTTTAGGTAGGTGGAACGTCTGAAATTGACATCCACATGAATGGCCGGAGCCAGGGTTTCCCAGCAGAACATTGCCCAGAGCATCACACTCCCTCCACCAGCTTGTCATCTTCCCACAGTGCATCCTGGTGCTATCACTTCCCCAGGTAAATGGTGCACACGTACACGGCCATCCACGTGATGTAAAAGAAAATGGGACTCATCGGACCAGACAACCTTGTTCCATTGTAGGCACTTTCGAAGGTGGACAGGGGTCATCATGGACACACTGACCGGTCTGCGGCTACGCAGCCCCATATACGCAGCAGGGTGGAATGCATTGTGTGTTGTGACACATTCCTCCCGTAACCTTCATTCAACTTTTTTGTGACTTGAAGACCTTCTGTCGGTTCAGACCAAATGGGATAGCCTTCATTGCCCTCACGCATCAATCAGCCTTAGGTGCTCTAAACACTGTCACCAGTTTGTGGTTTGTCCCTCCTCGGACCACTGTCAGTTGATACTCACCACTGCTGATCAGGAGCACCCCACAAGCCTTGCCATTTCAGAGATGCTCTGACCTAGTCGTCTGGCCATAACAAATTTAATTCTGGATTGGGAAGATTACAATCTGTCGTCAAAAATGGTTTACTCCTGCAAATTATGCCAGACTGCTTTTATACTAATTGCAAACCATAATTGAGTCCTGAAGAATTAAACTCAAGACCCCTTGAAGAGGACCAAACAGTTCACACTTCTCATTCATTGTCCCTGGCCCAAATATTTGGAATTACATCAAATGAAAATAAAATGAATCTAGAGCATTCACAATGCCAATTATAAGCAAACCACCCTGCATAGTCAAAGAGAACCATCTCAATCCGGTTTTCTTTAAATACTGTATTCTTGAGATGGTTTGGAACATTTAAATATATGCCAGCATTCTTGGGAATTTGCTTTCAGAAAAAAAACCACTCCACCCCTCAGAACTCTGTTTTCAATTAAAGTAGTGTTCACACCAACCAAACAAAACCAACTCAAATGGTCGAACGGATTCGGGTACTCAACAAAATATCATCTGAATTATCATTATGTGACAGTTAAAAGCTGATTCTGCACTTTAAACCCAAAGTAGCATGTGTGTTTAAACCCAAGAATCACTGCATCGCTGAACTTGCATTGTAACCCTGCCCTCATTTCAACCTGCTCCAAAAGGGAACAGTCCTAAGATGTAGCCCTGAGGGACACCCAACCCCCCCACAGTTCCTTAAGAGTGCTCATCCTGTGAGACCTCACAGAATTTATCTTCTTCAGTTTATGATCTGATATGATCTATTGCTGAGGCTGATTTCTCCACTTTAACTTCAGAGCACACCCGCTTGAATCCCCCTGCAGTGTAGATGTGAAAAGGCAAAAAAAAAGAAGAGTGAAGGAGAGAATGAGAGTGGGGTGATAGTCACTTGAGATAACTGCACAGATGTCAAGGATTGAGAAGTCTTCATACACCTCTCTCTCTCTCTCTCTCTCTCTCTCTCTCTCTCTCTCTCTCGTGTGTGTGTGTGTGTGTGTGTGTGTGTGTGTGTGTTATATAATATTATATATTGAGAATACTGCATTTGTAAATCAGATTTTATTTTATAAAATCTGTTATAAATGAAAAGTTATAAATGAAAATATATTGCAGTGAAACCAAATGTATAAATATAAATATATAATTAAATGTCTAATATAACCTTGATTTAATATACATATACATGAGTGTATGAGGGACAAACCACAAACTGGCGACAGGGTCTTGGGCGCCCAAGGTTCATCGATGCACGAGGGCAACAAAGGCTATCCCATCTGGTCCGAACCGACAGAAGGTCTACTGTGGCACAAGTCACAGAAAATTTGAATGTTGGTTATGGGAGGAATGTGTCACAACACACAGTGCATCATACCCTGCTGTGTATGGGCTGCGTAGCCGCATGCTGGTCAGAGTGCTCATGATGACCCCTGTCCACCATCGAAAGCACCTACAATGGGGACACAAGTGTTGGAACTGGACCTTGGATCCGTGGAAGAAGGTTGTCTGGTTAGATGAGTCCCGTTTTCTTTTACATCTTGTGGGCGGCCGTGTACGTGTGTGCCTTCTTGTAGGGTCCATGCCTTGGCAGGTCGGTGCTGTTTTGGCGACATGCAGAGGTTCAAAAGCATATTAGTAAGTTGGTCATAATGTTTTGGCTCATCTATCTATCTATCTATCTATATATCTATATATACACTATATTGCCAAAAGTATTCGCTCACCTGCCTTTAGACGCATATGAACTTAAGTGACATCCCATTCTTAATCCATAGGGTTTAATATGACGTCAGCCCACCCTTTGCGGCTATAACAGCTTCAACTCTTCTGGGAAGGCTTTCCACAAGGTTTAGGAGTGTGTTTATGGGAATTTTTGACCATTCTTCCAGAAGCGCATTTGTGAGGTCAGACACTGATGTTGGACGAGAAGGCCTGGCTCACAGTCTTCGCTCAAATTCATCCCAAAGGTGCTCTATCGGGTTGAGGTCAGGACTCTGTGCAGGCCAGTCAAGTTCTTCCACACCAAACTCGCTCATCCATGTCTTTATGGACCTTGCTTTGTGCATTGGTGTGCAGTCATGTTGGAATAGGAAGGGGCCATCCCCAAACTGTTCCCACAAAGTTGGGAGCATGGAATTGTCCAAAATCTCTTGGTATGCTGAAGCTTTCAGAGTTCCTTTCACTGGAACTAAGGGGCCAAGCCCAGCTCCTGAAAAACAACCCCACACCATAATCCCTCCTCCACCAAACTTCACAGTTGGCACAATGCAGTCAGACAAGTACCGTTCTCCTGGCAACCGCCAAACCCAGACTCGTCCATCAGATTGCCAGATGGAGAAGCGTGATTCGTCACTCCAGAGAACGCGTCTCCACTGCTCTAGAGTCCAGTGGCGGCGTGCTTTACACCACTGCATCTGACGCTTTGCATTGCACTTGGTGATGTATGGCTTGGATGCAGCTGCTTGGCCATGGAAACCCATTCCATGAAGCTCTCTACGCACTGTTCTTGAGCTAATCTGAAGGCCACATGAACTTTGGAGGTCTGTAGCGATTGACTCTGCAGAAAGTTGGCGACCTCTGCGCACTATGCGCCTCAGCATCCGCTGACCCCGCTCTGTCATTTTACGTGGCTGAGTTGCTGTCATTCCCAATCGCTTTCACTTTGTTATAATACCACTGACAGTTGACTGTGGAATATTTAGTAGCGAGGAAATTTCACAACTGGACTTGTTGCACAGGTGGCATCCTATCACAGTACCACGCTGGAATTCACTGAGCTCCTGAGAGCGACCCATTCTTTCACAAATGTTTGTAGAAGCAGTCTGCATGCCTAGGTGCTTCATTTTATACACCAGTGGCCATGGAAGTGATTGGAACACCTGAATTCAATTATTTGGATGGGTGAGTGAATACTTTTGGCAATATAGTGTATAATATATATATATATATATATATTACAGATTATTTTACACTTTAAAATATTCAATATAGGCTAATATTTACTTAAACCCTCATTAACCCTAAACTGATTGCATGATCTGATCTGCTATATGCAACTGCATTAGTTTTTGTTCCAGACTGGGCAACTGTCCACTGTCTATATGATTGTCTATATGATTTTTTTGTTACTGTTCTTTATTGTGAAGCATCCTTGAGCTATGGAAAGGCGCTATATAAATTAAACATATTATTATTATTATTATTATCAGAATCAGCTTTATTGCCAAGTATGCTTACACATACAAGGAATTTGTCTTGGTGACTGGGGGCAACCAATAATCCTCTCAGCAGTCTGAACTGTCCTTTGTAGTCTTCTGATGTCTGATTTCGTAGCTGAACCAAACCAGACAGTTATTGAAGTGCAGAGGACAGACTCAATGACTGCTGAGTAAAACTGTATCAGCAGTGCCTGTGGCAGGTTGAACTTCCTCAGCTGGCAAAGGAAGTACAACCTCTGCTGGGCCTTTTTCACAATGGAGTCAATGTGTGTCTCCCACTTCAGGTCCTTTGAGATGGTAGTGCCCAGGAACCTGAATGACTCCACTGCTGCCACAGTGCTGTTTAGAATGGTGAGGGGGGTCAGTGTTGGGGTGTACCTCCTAAAGTCCACAATAATCTCCACCGTTTTGAGCATGTTCAGCTCAAGGATGTTTTGACTGCACCAGACAGCCAGCTGTTCAACCTCCCTTCTGTATTCAGACTCATCATCATCTCGGATGAGGCCCATGACAGTGGTGTCATCTGCAAACTTCAGGAACTTGACAGAGGGGTCCTTGGCGATGCGACGTTCGGATGCTGGTGTAGAGGGAGAAGAGTAGTGGGGAGAGCACACATCCTTGGGGGGCACCAGTGCTGATTGTACAGGTGCTAGAAGTGAGTTTCCCCTGTCTCACAAGCTGCTGCCTGTCCATCAGAAAGCTGGTAATCCACTGACAGATAGACATGGGAACAGAGAGTTGGTGTAATTTATTCTGGAGAATAGCTGGGATAATGGTGTTGAAAGCCGAACTGAAGTCCACAAAAAAGGATCCTTGTATATGTCCCTGGTCTGTCCAGATGTTGCAGGATATGATGCAATCCCATGTTGACTGCATCATCCACAGATCTGCTTGCTCGATAAGCAAATTGAAGGGGATCTAGAAAGGGTCCAGTGATGTTTTTCAGGTGGGCCAACACCAGTCTCTCAAATGATTTCATGACCACAGACGTCAGGGTGACAGGTCTGTAGTCATTAAGTCCTGTGATTTTTGGTTTCTTTGGGACAGGAACTGGTGAGTTTACTGGCCAGTCAAGCACACCAACACCATGGTCATTTAACCAACTTTTGGTGCTTTTGGCAGTGTGGGCAGGTGCCAAATCCTGCTGGAAAATGAAATCAGCATCTTTAAAAAGCTGGTCAGCAGAAGGAAGCATGAAGTGCTCCAAAATTTCTTGGTAAACGGGTGCAGTGACTTTGGTTTTCAAAAAACACAATGGACCAACACCAGCAGATGACATTGCACCCCAAATCATCACAGACTGTGGAAACTTAACACTGGACTTCAAGCAACTTGGGCTATGAGCTTCTCCACCCTTCCTCCAGACTCTAGGACCTTGGTTTCCAAATGAAATACAAAACTTGCTCTCATCTGAAAAGAGGACTTTGGACCACTGGGCAACAGTCCAGTTCTTCTCCTTAGCCCAGGTAAGACGCCTCTGACGTTGTCTGTGGTTCAGGAGTGGCTTAACAAGAGGAATACGACAACTGTAGCCAAATTCCTTGACACGTCTGTATGTGGTGGCTCTTGATGCCTTGACCCCAGCCTCAGTCCATTCTTTGTCAAGTTCACCCAAATTCTTGAATCGATTTTGCTTGACAATCCTCATAAGGCTGCGGTTCTCTCGGTTGGTTGTGCATCTTTTTCTTCCACACTTTTTCCTTCCACTCAACTTTCTGTTAACATGCTTGGATACAGCACTCTGTGAACAGCCAGCTTCTTTGGCAATGAATGTTTGTGGCTTACCCTCCTTGTGAAGGGTGTCAATGATTGTTTTCTGGACAACTGTCAGATCAGCAGTCTTCCCCATGATTGTGTAGCCTAGTGAACCAAACTGAGAGACCATTTTGAAGGCTCAGGAAATCTTTGCAGGTGTTTTGAGTTGATTAGCTGATTGGCATGTCACCATATTCTAATTTTTTGAGATAGTGAATTGCTGGGTTTTTGTTAAATGTGAGCCAAAATCATCACAATTAAAAGAACCAAAGACTTCAACTACTTCAGTCTGTGTGCACTGAATGTATTTAATACACAAGTTTTACAATTTGAGTTGAATTACTGAAATAAATGAACTTTTCCATGACATTCTAATTTATTGAGATGCACCTGTATAATATAATTATTTTTATTATTAAACATATACAAATCCTTTTTTTTTTTTTTTTTTTTTTAAAGGAAATAAAACTGAAAGTCCCACTTTTGAAATAAGACATCAAGTACAATCCAACAGATCTCAATAACTTTATGGGGCAAACCATGTTTCTTCATAAGATCAAATCTGTTAGCTAACTGAGATTAATTAAACCACTTCTTCCAATACACCTTAGTATCAAAACAAACTTCTTTTGATTAAGGCTTCAATCAATGATTTAGTTTGGATTTATTGTCATACAACTCCATTTGTGTCTGCCACTGTAATCTTATTGTAAGTTTGGGCCATTGCAGTCACACACTGCTCTAAAACTTTTGTAGACTTACTGTCTGCTGGTCAATATAAATTCATTTTAGATAAATCAATTGTCATATTTAGGTCTAAAAAATATTCCTCCATTTACAATATTGCCATTGAAACGAGAGCAGCATCATTCATAATCTTTGTGTTTTTAAAACCTTGCTTATAAAACATGTTTCTCAAAGTCTTTAGATGTCATGTAGAGTTCATTCTTTGGTAACAGAACTAGTTTGCCATTAACTGAAGATGTTTTACCATCTAAATGGCTTCTTTGTGTAATGCATACTGGGTCATTTCTGTTATGCATTACCTTTAGGACTCAAAGGACTCAAAATTACTTTCAGAAATAAGTTGTGGTCAAGTCCAGGCACATAATTTAACCTTGATTATTTACCCAAATGGCAAGAAAATGAACCAGATGGAAATAAAGTGTTAAAGTTAACCGTTGCTCAGTGAGGGATTGAGAGTTAGCTAAAATAAAGGGTGTCAACTTGAAGTTCATTTTTATATTTTTAACCTTCTTTGAAAGTTAATATCAAGCCAATTTTAATAATATTATTGAAAAGAATGTAATATTTTATAGTGAAACAAACCAACTAATGCCACAAAACATCACAGAATTAATCAGATATATTGCTAATACTGCTGTATATATGTAACGTTTGAAGTAAGTCACGAGAGCAGGATCTAGATGCGGCTTAACTTTAATGGAAAATAAAATACAAAACAGGGTTAACACTGGAACAAGGAAAGACTCAGAATCAAAAAACAAAACAAGAAGGCAACCAGTACAAGAACCAGCAAAAACACACAGCAACTGACGAAAGTAAAACAGACATTAGGGCAATATATACACAGGGATAAACGAGGTAAATGAAACACAGGTGAGAACAATAGGGAACAGCTGGTAGTGATCAGGGCAGTGAATTATGGGAAATGTAGTGCAAGGGAGATTAGAGATTTTAGAATTAGAGTATTTCCATCAAGTAAATGTATTAAAATACTTTCCTTGAATACATGAGTGTACATAACTAAACCATAAAAAAAATAAATAAATTAAAACACACATTTCAAAATAAGACTATATATGGTTAAACCATGACCTGAACAAAATGTGCCTTTCATAAAAATGTCAAAATGTTGTAATTTTTTATTTATTTTTTTTAACTTCACAAACTGTCATGAGAGTCTAAAGGAGGTCCTCTCTGTTTTATTTATTTATATATTTATTTGTTGGTTACATGATAACATGGCTACCTAGATGTTGGTTACACACCCTGACTATGTTTTGGTTGACAATTTGTTTTACCAAATATTAATGATATATATATATTTTAATTGTTTCAGTGCTTATTTTAAGAAATAACAATAGAAGATTATTCTGCACTACTCATGACAATTCGGACGGTTACACAACATGACATTTTTTTTTTTTTTTTACTTTTAAGCCTCATATATTTTATAGATCTGAGAAAAAATCTTTTTTAGTGTGATGTCATTGACACTTTTGCTCGTCAAAGGAATATTACAAAATAATAACAGAATGGAAGGTGATATTGAGGACAGAGGAAAAACTTATAAATTGCTTGTCAATTAAAAAAATATTATGAAGAAAACATGCTTCATTTGAAGCATTTCGGTTATATAAAGGAATATGGAAAAAGGAACCTGGAATATATTTTTTAAAATACAGTGCATCCGGAAAGTATTCACAGCGCTTCACTTTTTCCACATTTTGTTATGTTACAGCCTTATTCCAAAATGGATTAAATTCATTATTTTCCTCAAAATTCTACAAACAATACCCCATAATGACAACGTGAAAGAAGTTTGTTTGAAATCTTTGCAAATTTATTAAAAATAAAAAACGAAAAAAAATCACATGTACATAAGTATTCACAGCCTTTGCCATAACACTCAAAATTGAGCTCAGGTGCATCCTGTTTCCACTGATCATCCTTGAGATGTTTCTACAACTTGATTGGAGTCCACCTGTGGTAAATTCAGTTGATTGGACATGATTTGGAAATGCACACACCTGTCTATATAAGGTCCCACAGTTAACAGTGCATGTCAGAGCACAAACCAAGCCATGAAGTCCAAGGAATTGTCTGTAGACCTCCGAGACAGGATTGTATCGAGGCACAGATCTGGGGAAGGGTACAGAAACATTTCTGCAGCATTGAAGGTCCCAATGAGCACAGTGGCCTCCATCATCTGTAAATGGAAGAAGGTTGGAACCACCAGGACTCTTCCTAGAGCTGGCCGCCTGGCCAAACTGAGCGATCGGGGGAGAAGGGCCTTAGTCAGGAAGGTGACCAAGAACCCGATGGTCACTCTGACAGAGCTCCAGCGTTTCTCTGTGGAGAGAGGAGAACTTTCCAGAAGAACAACCATCTCTGCAGCACTCCACCAATCAGGCCTGTATGGTAGAGTGGCCAGACAGAAGCCACTCCTCAGTAAAAGGCACATGACAGCCTGCCTGGAGTTTGCCAAAAGGCACCTGAAGGACTCTCAGACCATGAGAAACAAAGATTGAACTCTTTGGCCTGAATGGCAAGCGTCATGTCTGGAGGAAACCAGGCACCGCTCATCACCTGGCCAATACCATCCCTACAGTGAAGCATGATGGTGGCAGCATCATGCTGTGGGGAAGTTTTTCAGCAGCAGGAACTGGGAGACTAGTCAGGATCGAGGGAAAGATGAATGCAGCAATGTACAGAGACATCCTTGATGAAAACCTGCTCCAGAGCGCTCTGAACCTCAGACTGGGGTGAAGGTTCATCTTCCAACAGGACAATGACCCTAAGCACACAGCCAAGATAACAAAGGAGTGGCTCCGGGACAACTCTGTGAATGTCCTTGAGTGGCCCAGCCAGAGCCCAGACTTGAACCCGATTGAACATCTCTGGAGAGATCTGAAAATGGCTGTGCACCGACGCTCCCCATCCAACCTGATGGAGCTTGAGAGGTCTTGTAAAGAAGAATGGGAGAAACTGCCCAAAAATATGTGTGCCAAGCTTGTAGCATCATACTCAAAAAGACTTGAGGCTGTAATTGGTGCCAAAGGTGCTTCAACAAAGTATTGAGCAAAGGCTGTGAATACTTATGTACATGTGTGTTTTTTATTTATTTATTTATTTTTATAAGTTTGTAGAGATTTCAAACAAACTTCTTTCACGTCATTATGGGGTATTGTTTGTAGAATTTTGAGGAAAATAATGAATTTAATCCATTTTGGAATAAGGCTGTAACATAACAAAATGTGGAAAAAGTGAAGCGCTGTGAATACTTTCCGGATGCACTGTATTGCCAGTTTTTCTTTTTAGAAGCCGGGGTCATGACAAAAATAAAAGAGGTGAAATAACTCTTAAAGATTATTATTATTTAAATTTTAAATTGTGAGTTTATTATTTCATTGAATTAATTAAGAGATATACTTTATGATGAGTACATTAGAATAAAATGCATATTAGGAATGAGTCTAATAAAGAAAGTCAGAGTGCCCATAAAAATTATTATATTTAGGTTTACAGATTACATGTCTACCATGGTCTTAATCTACAGGAGTCCACAGCACAGTGTATTACTGGAGTTAGTTATCTCCAGCAGAAACAAGACAAGATGACAATGAACTTCAGCCTGTGATCATTTATGGCGAGAAGGTTGTATGGCTGACCAATGCAATTATCTATAGCTTATATAGGGTTTGGCATTTTTATAAAACCCTCATGTTGTACCCAACCTGTTGAACAGAAAAGGAGATATAAGACAGCCTTGGTCACCATTCACAAATCTATGGGATCTATTTAGCATAAAGTTGAATACAGTTAAAACAGTTAAGGGTTTGCTTTGAAGTAAGTCATTAAGTATGGGTAATAAAATTGAGATGAAGTGATGCTTGTCTTAGTTAATTATAATGACTCATTATAAGGTGCTCTCCATGCAAGGTTCCCTCCATATGAGGGCCTATGCATTACAAACTACTGAATTTATACAAAAACATACCAAAAATGATTGAATGAACTATATTAGAATGGCCTGACAAAATGCGTGCCTGGTTTAGCATTAAGTCCATAACAAAAGATGATAAATCTTTGAAGCAGCCAAAGCTCCAAACAGAGCTGCGTACTGAATCCAGTGAAAGAAAATAGTTTTGAAAGTCCCATTATTCCAGTTGAACTCGAGCTGTGGGGATCCAGCTCACAAGATGATTGGTGTACATTATGAGTGTGAGATCTGAGTGAGTGGAATCGATTAAACTCTGTGGGATATTTAACTCGTTTCGCTTTGTGATTTGTCTTTTCTATTTTCCTCAAGAATTGTACGTTTTAAAATTAGAGCAAAACAAAATGAGAATTATTCAAGCATGCAACTGTTCTGAACATATTTGCATATTATCTAGTGTAGGGCCATTTAAACAAAAATCATTCCTGCATTTACAAGAAAATGTTGTAGTTAAAGGTACACATTTAATTAATGCATTCATTTGTAATCTATCTCTAGTGTAGAGCTGTATATATGGCATGTACACAAAAATATATATTTTTGTACATTTTATGTATTTACATTATGTAACGTTGATGGCTGCTGACAATGATGGCAATGACGAAGACGTGAAGATGAAGAACCCAAGTGCAGTTTATTATATAAGTGAAATCCAAAAACCCTAACCATAAACGTGATCTAACAAAAACATGAATTTGACGAACTAGGCTTGACTACAAAACAACATTCACATTCAATACTAGACAACTACACAATGGAAAACATGAGGCTTAAATACAAGACATGGGAGAACATAAACCAATAAACAAACAGAACTCATAACAAGCTAATTAAACAATAAACCAATGAAAACATGACACATGAACATGGAGGGAAAACAGAAATCACATGACAAGGGAAACAGGAACACATGACATGAAACAGGAACTAGAATTTCAAAATAAAAGACATGAATCAACAGAATACACATGACATATCCCCCCCACTAAGGGGTGGCTCCCGACACCCCAACACATAAACAAAACATGACATAAATTCAAAGTTCTGTAGGGAGCGGGGGGGGGGGGGGGCGTGGCGAGAAAGGGCGAGGCGCATGGGACCAGGGCAAAGTCCATGGGGGGTGAAGCCATGAGGGGCTCGAGGGGTGGAGCCATGGAAGGTGGAGCCGTGAGAGGCTCGAGGGGCAGAGCCATGGAACGTGGTGCCCAGAGAGTAGCCAAAGACTCGAAGGGCCAGGGTGGAGCTGATGGCAGGGAGGACCAAAGCGGTGCTGGAGGCTCGGAGGAGCAAGGTGGAGCTGAGGGATCGGAAGACTGAGGTGGAGTTGGTGGGACTGAGGACCAAGGTGGAGCCGTAGGGAAGGAGGTCCCCGGTGAAGCTGACAGATCAGGGGGACGAGGCACTGCCAGAGGATCGGAGAGCCAAAGCGGAGCCAGGTGACCGACAGACCAAGGAGGAGCTGGAGGGACGAGGGACCCCGGCACAGCCGACAGGCTGAAGGACCGTAATGGAGCCGAGGGAACACCGAGCTGAGGCAATGTCGAGGGACCGACAGGCCAAGGCGAAGTCCAGGGCTCGGAGGGTCCAGGCGGGGTCGGAGGGCCGAAAGTTCCCCTTGCCTGCTCAGGAGAACTAAGGGTGGGTATAAGGGTGGGAACCATCTCCAGGTCCCACTGCTCAGGTGTGGCTGTGACATGGCATGGAGCAGGCTGAGGCGTTGCTGTGACGTGGCATGGAGCAGGCTGAGGCGTTGCTGTGACGTGGCATGGAGCAGGCTGAGGCATTGCTGTGACGTGGACCTCTGGCTCGGCGGCGGCCATGACGTGGACCTCTGGCTCGGCGGCGGCCATGACGTGGAACTCTGGCTCGGCATCCGCCTCCCCCACAGTGAACAGGGAACCAATGAACCGTAGGGCGAGGTCGATATATTGAGCCAGGCTGAGGGAACTGCGACCGCCAGGCATCAAAAGAGAAATGGACTCATTCAGTCCAAATCTAAAACAGTCTTTGAGGGCGACCTCATTAAAGTCCACCTGGCTGGCTAGACCGCAGAAGTCCTCAACATAGTCCTCCAGGGGACGATTCCCCTGACGTAGGCGCAGAAGTAAAACTGCTGGGTTCATGGGTGGTCAAGTATTCTGTAACGTTGTTGGCTGCTGACAATGATGGCAATGACGAAGATGTGAAGATGAAGAACCCAAGTGCAGTTTATTATATAAGTGAAATCCAAAAACCCTAACCATAAACGTGATCTAACAAAAACATAAACTTGACTTGACTTGACTTGACTTGACTTTGACTTTGACTTTGACCTTGACCTTGACCTTGACCTTGACAACATTCACATTCAATACTAGACAACTACACAATGGAAAACATGAGGCTTAAATACAAGACATGGGAGAACATAAACCAGTGAACAAACAGAATTTATAACAAGCTAATTAAACAATAAACCAATGAAAACATGACACATGAACATGGAGGGAAAACAGAAATCACATGACAAGGGAAACAGGAAAACATGACATGAAACAGGAACTAGAATTTCAAAATAAAAGACATGAATCAACAGAATACACATGACACATTAATGCATTTATTTGTAATTTTACTAAATGTATATTATAAAAAAACAAATAAAATATCATATAAAATTATATATTGGCCTCTACTTAAAACTGAATTTGTTAAATGTGTTTTAATGTTTCAAATTCCATTGTTCTGTGCATCTAAAATATGTCTCATTAGTGAAATCAGTGGCCACTTCATTGGCCCTGTTCAAGTATTCAGCAATTAATCCAGCATAAGCTCGGAAATTAGCACCATCTGTGCACAATTCAAACCAACAGAACAAGTTCAGTTTATGAAAATATAGTTTGGCACACCATATGCCTGTTCATTTTAATCAGGTTTCTTGTTAAATTCATACAGACTACAGATGTATAAATGACTCAAAGCATGTTATATTGTTATGGCAAAAATAACACTGTGAAAGAAAGAAAGAAAGAAAGAAAGAAAGAAAGAAAGAAAGGAAAAAGCATAAAAGGAAGGAAGGAAGGAAGGAGGGAGGGATGGGGAAAGGAAGGAAGGAAGGAAGGAAGGGAAAAAGCATGAAAGGAAGGAAGGAAGGAAGGAAGGAAGGAAGGAAAAGTATGAAGGGAAGAGAGGAAAAAATCATGAAAGGAAAGAAAGGAAAAGCATGAAAGGAAGAATGGTAGGAAAGAAGCAAGGAAGGGAGTGAAGGAATGAAAAAATCATCAAAAGGGAAAAAGGAAGGAAGGACAACAAAAAAATGTATGAAATAAAAAAGGAAAAAAGAAAGGAAGGAAAAACAGAAGGAAGAAAGGAAAAAAGAATGTAAAAACTGAAGGAAGGAAGGAAGGAAGGAATGGAAAAAGCATGAAAGGAAAAAAGGGAGGAAGGAAGAAAAAAGCATGAAAGGAAGGAAGGGAAAAGAATTAAAGGAAAGAAGGGAGGAAGGAAAAAGGAAGGAAGGAAGCAAGTCAAATGACTCCATAACTCATTTCAGTATCTGCTTTCTCTATTACACTCCTCTGGCTAATTACCACAGCAGAGATTACTCATCAAATATATGTACTGATTCATACCAACTCATGTGCACATAAACAACCTGAAGAGTGGCATGCTTTAAGAGGAGTGCTTTCTATTCTGCATCTTTTCTTTTTTATTTTCTGTCTTCCTACCTTTCTTTCATGCTTATTCTCCTTCCTTCGCCATTGGAGTGTAGTGGAGAAAGCAGATATCGAAGCATGAGTCATGGAGTTATTTGGCTTTTTATACTCTTGAGAAGATGACACTAATATGACAGTGTGTGGTAAAACATGATGCCAGAGCAGAAAAGGAAAATGCAGTTCCATGTTTGTTTTGCTTTTTTGGTATATCGCCCCCATTTTACAGCTGAATTGAGTAATTATTTCTCATATCCCAGCTTAATATGCACAGATAAGTACAAGTAAACCATTCATAGGTTGAGACAAAATTTTTATACAATGATTGTTTTGGACTTATAATGATAGTACCATAGTATTCTTTGAAATACCTTCAAGAATTATTTATATACACTATTGTACATGAATATGGTAATCATTCAGTTCCATGGTACAGTATGTATCAAAGCACTGTAGTATTATCATCTGATACAATCACTGTCACAATACCTTGTTGGCAAGGAACTGGTAAGAAAAACCTTATCTATAGATGCTTGACCCAACATTACATCTCTATTAAACATAAAATTGAAAAAAAAAAAAACATTAATGTCCTATTTGTGAGATCCATGTTTCAAAGGTTAACAAAACTGTTGCTCAGTAGGGCATTTCAAGAAGTAGACAATTGAAGATAACCTCCTCTCAATTGCTTCAGCAGATAGAAGATCTGGGTCATTTATAAGTAGGCCAACTTATTGATGAATTGACCATTTTAGCACGAATGCCTCACAAACAAACAATTTTCCAATGGACAAAAAGTCATTGCAACAAGGTTCAGACTCATTTTTTCAGAATTAATTATTGTATATGTTTACAATCTTATGATGAATAGAATAAAAAAAAAAATTGTCCTAACTTTGTAAGCATGTAGGTCATCTTTTCACTTCATCTCCCTCCAGAAAGACTTATTTTATTCCACTAGATAGCAGTAAGTACTAAAATAAAGAATTTTCTCTCCATCACCTTCCATCACAAAATGCCAATCTAAAATGTAGGTGGCGCTATAACGCATTTTAGCCCTCATAGATGTACTCGTCCATAGACATTCAGTCTAATTTTCAGTTCATGCACCACCCTCAATGTTTCAATGAATATATCGGCCTCTGAGTGGACTAGAAGCTCAATCTAGGTGTCATTATAAAGATCGCCTTCTTCCCCTTTGCGATAATATATAACATTTTATCATCATAGTCAATACCAAATATTTCCAATGATTTGTTTAGCATGCATTTCCTGCTGGACCGCATATTTTGTTCTAGACATCTAAGATATAACATTGGATTACTCACACAAGCAAGCTCCAGATAAGTAAAAAAAAAAAAAAAAATGGCAACATTTTTAGAAAACTGCTTAATGTAAAAGCAGATATACATTTTTTGAGCTATTTGGGGTTTACAGCAGCATTGATCAGCACATAAATGAGACGTTTGTATTTTATGTCTTACAGAAATCATATTTCACTTTGTGATTCTTTTGGAAATCTTTCGAACTGTGGTATTATGGCAACAAAATAAACTATACAGTCGCATTCCTGAGAATGAGAGCTTTCATTTTGATATATGACTTGTCCATTTAAATGCTATGTGAAATACTTTTATTTTCATATAATTATTTCTACCCCATTACCTCTAGGTGGCGCTGATTTGCAGCACAAATATTTTAGGCCTTATTTTGTTATTTTATGCAACATAAATGCAGAAGTGATGGTTATCTCTGAAAAGTTCTGATTCTAAGCTTCCGAACGATGCCACATATGCCTGACTTGTGCATTTGGAGACTTGAACATTTAAAGCATAAACTTTTTTCATGATGTAGTGCCCCTGTTTGGACCTGAAGGCAGGTCTGCAGAGTTGAAGAAGTTAATGTTAACAAATAGAACCTTACTGTAAAGTGTTACCAAAAACATGAATTTCATTAAAACAGGATCATGTGTCTGAATATTCGTTCCACCCATCACAGCACTTATTTACTTCAAAGTAATTGTGAACTTTTATTTTAAAAGACACAATGAAGTAGAAGTGACATCATCTGTATTTTCAGAGAAGCCAAATTCAAAAGCTGGCAAGATCTAACCCATTAACTTTCATAGTTTGTTAAACATAACATATCCCATCATATAAAAAAAAGATGGATGAAAAACAGTGTGTGGGGGGGGGGGGGGGTTTCTATTAAACTTAAATTGGAATTTTAAATGCTAATGGCAGGAGGACAAAACCTGGATAACAGGGAGAGAAACGTCATGGTTACTGGTGTAACCTCCGTTCCCTGATGGAGGGAACGAGATGTTGGTGTCGATGTAGTGACACTAGGGGTCACTCTTGGGAGCCCGAGACACCTCTGGTCTTTGATAAAAGGCCAATGAAAATTGGTGAGTGGTATTTGCATGCCACTCCCCCGAACATCCGGGTATAAAAGGAGCTGGTATGCAACCACTCATTCAGGTTTTACGCTGAGGAGCTGATATAAGGTCCGGCCATTTCAGCGGGTAGTTCAGCGTTGTGGCAGGAGGGACCAACGTCTCGTTCCCTCCATCAGGGAACGGAGGTTACACAAGTAACCATGACGTTCCCTATCTGTCACTCACTCGACGTTGGTGTCGATGTAGTGACACTAGGGGTCCCTATACAAAATGCCACAAGGCTGAACTGTGTTACGTGAACTGGCGGTGTGTGGTGGGCAGACTTGCTGTGTGCCTCATAGCCAGCACACCAGGTCGACACGTAACCTCCCCCAACACAGTTATGAGTGTCGAACGGCCCTTTTTGGGGACAAGTCAACTACCCAAAGATAGAGACGGGCTTAACCCAGTCGTGGCCTCTTTTCCCCTTCTCTTTTTCCACTCCCTAAAAAAAGAAGGGGGATTATCCGACTGGGCCGCCAGGTCTAGTCGGGGGGTGTCCCTCCCAAGGGGAGGACACCGCGGAGACCACACCTCGCCCCAAGAGAGGGGGGGATATTTAAGTGGAAGAATACATCACATGGTCTTTCCAACCATGTGGAGAGCCTTCAAGGTAGATCCTGCCCAATGGGGGAGGAGTTACTACAACATGGAGACTGGGGCAGAGGGGCTCTGCCCAAGGAAGACACAGTTTGCCAGCAGGGAAATGAATTAGCGGAAGAAATAGATCACATGGGGTTAGCCTTACAGGGAACCGCCACATGCGGAGCACCTACCCCAGAACCGGGCTCTTAGTTAGCGCGTGTACTGGGCCGGCAGCGAGTCTCTCCGAAAACTCGACTGCCACAGGGCTCGGAGGAAGTCAACCAGGGAACAACTTTTGTGAACACTACTGGGAATTAACAGCGCACGTCTTCAGCTTAAAAGGAGGTGGAAGGCGCTATGTGCAAGCGATACACCCAGCCGGCTATCCCGGGCTTATCCAATTGTGTTGCGTGCCACTACCTGGGATGAAACCGGTTTCACCCAGAGGTTGTAGAACCTTGCAAAGGTGTTGGGTGTTGCCCAGCCCACTGCTCTGCAAATGTCTGTTAGAGAGGCACCTCTGGCCAGGGCCCAAGAAGCCGCTACACCACGGGTAGAATGGGCTCGTAGCCCTACTGGGGGCGGCATGTTTTGGACGAGATATGCCATAGTTATGGCGTCAATGAGCCAATGGGCGATCCTCTGCTTGGAGACAGCGCTTCCTTTCTGCTGTGCACCAAAGCAGACAAAGAGCTGCTCAGAGACTCTAAAGCTCTGCGTGTGATCCAAATAGATGCGTAAAGCGCACCGGACACAGCAACAACAGGGCTGGGTCTGCCTCCTCCTGGGGCAGCACTTGCAGGTTCACCACCTGGTCCCTAAAAGGAGTAGTGGGAACCTTGGGCACATAGCCCGGTCGGGGTCTCAGGATCATGTGAGAATAGCCCGGACCGAACTCCAGGCACGTTTCGCTGACAGAGAACGCTTGCAGGTCACCTACCCTCTTGATGGAAGTGAGCGCAGTCAGGAGGGCAGTCTTCAAGGAGAGTGCCTTAAGCTCAGCTGACTGCAAAGCTCAAAGGGGGCTCTCTGTAGACCCTGAAAAACTACAGAGGTCCGATGAGGGAACGAGGCGCAGCCTGGAGGGATTCAGCCTCCTGGCACCTATTAGGAACCTGATGATCAGATCATACTTCTCTAAGGACTTACCGTCGATTGCGTTGTGGTATGCTGCTATGGCAGCAATGTACACCTTCAAGGTGGAAGGGGACAGCCTCCCTTCCTACCTCTCCTGCAGGAAGGAAAGCACTGACCCGACTGCGCATCTCTGGGGGTCTTCGTGTCGAGAAGAACACCACTTAGCGAACAGACGCCACTTCAAGGCATACAGGCGCCTCGTAGAGGGGGCCCTAGCCTGAGTGATCATGTCTACCACCGCGGGTGGTAGGCCACCTAGGTCTTCCGCGTCCCGTCCAGGGACCAGACATGGAGATTCCAGAGGTCTGGGTGCGGGTGCCAGAGGGTGCCCCGTCCCTGAGAAAGAAGATCCTTCCTCAGGGGAATTTGCCAGGGGGGAGCTGTCACGAGGAGCGTGAGGTCCGAGAACCATGTCTGGGTGGGCCAGTAGGGTGCTACCAGGACGACATGCTCCTCGTCCTCCCTGACCTTACACTGAGTCTGTGCAAATAGGCTCACTGGGGGAAACGCGTATTTGCGAATGCCAGGGGGCCAGCTGTGTGCCAGCGCGTCTATGCTGAGGGGAGCCTCGGTGAGGGCGTACCAGAGCGGGCAGTGGGAGGATTTTTGGGAGGTGAACAGGTCCACCTGTGCCTGACTGAATCGACTCCAAATCAGCTGGACCACCTGGGGGTGGAGTCTCCACTCTCCCCTGCGGGAAACCTGCCGTGACAGCGCGTCCGCTGTAGCGTTGAGGTTGCCCGGGATATGAGTGGCTCGCAGTGACTTGAGGTGCTGCTGACTCCGGAGGAGGAGACGGCGGGTGAGTTGTGACATATAGCGGGAGCGCAGACTGCCTTGGTGGTTGACATATGCTACCGCTGCCGTGCTGTCTGTCCGAACTAGCACGTGCTTGCCCTGGATCAACGGCTGGAACCTCCGCAGGGCGAGCAGAATTGCCAGTAACTCGAGGCAGTTGATGTGCCAACGCAGCCGCGGACCCGTCCAGAGGCCGGTGGCTGCGTGCCCATTGCAAACAGTGCCCCAGCCCGTTTTGGAGGCGTCTGTCGTGACCACGACGCGCCTGGAGACCAGTTCTAGGGGAACACCTGCTCGTAGAAACGAGAGGTCGGTCTAAGGGCTGAAAAGATGGTGACAGACTGACGTAATGGCCACACGGTGTGTCCTGTGGCGCCATGCCCATCTCGGGACTCGAGTCTGGAGCCAGTGCTGAAGCGGCCTCATATGCATCAACCCGAGCGGGGTGGCCACCGCCGAGGATGCCATATGCCACAAGAGCCTCTGAAAAAGTTTCAGTGGAACCACTGTTTTGTGTTTCAACGCCTTCAAACAGGTCAGCACCGACTGGGCACGCTCGTTCGTAAGGTGCGCCTTCAGGGAGAATGAGTCCAACTCCAAACCGAGAAAAGAGATGCTCTGAACCGGGAGGAGCTTGCTCTTTTCCCAGTTTACCCGAAGCACTAGTCGGCTGAGGTGCGAGAGCACCAGGTCCCTGTGTGCGCATAACACGTCTCGAGAGTGAGCTAAGATTAGCCAGTTGTCGAGATAGTTGAGAATGCGAATGCCCGCCTCCCTTAATGGGGCAAGGGCAGCCTCTGCGATCTTTGTAAAGACACGAGGAGACAGGGACAGGCCGAAAGGGAGGACTTTGTACTGATACGCCTGACCCTCGAACGCGAACCGCAGGAAGGGTCTGTGTCGAGGAAGGATCGAGATGTGAAACTACGCATCCTTCGGGTCTACCGCCACGAACCAATCTTGATGCCAGACGCTCGCTAAAATGCGTCTTTGCGTCAGCATCTTGAACGGGAGTCTGTGTAAAGCCCGGTTCAGTACTCGCAGGTCCAAGATTGGCCGCAACCCACCACCTTTCTTTGGTACGATGAAGTAGGGGCTGTAAAACCCTTTCTTCATCTCGGCTGGAGGGACAGGTTCTATTGCGCCCTTCTGTAGGAGGGTAGCGATTTCCGCGCAGGGTAACAGCATTTTCGCCCTTGAAGAAGGTGAAGTGAATACCGCTGAACCTGGGCGGGCGCCTGGCGAACTGAATCGTGTAGCCGTTTCGGACAGTCCGGATCAACCACCGCGATGGATTGGGAAGCGCAAGCCATGCGTCCAAATTCCATGTGAGGGGGACCATGGGGACAACGTTGTCAGACATACCGGCAGGTGGGGCCTCACGGCGGGGCGGAGCGCGAGGTGCCAAAGCACGTCGTGGCCGTGCTGAGTCTAGGGACATCGAAGCACTTACCTGGCTCCTTGTGACCACCCCCGGAACAGCCTGGGACGGGGAGGAAGAGGCCTGTCCTCGCGACCCGTGGAGGCTGTCACATTGGGGGTGGATTTGTGCCACAGCTGGGTGCTCAGGGGCGGAAAGGGCACTGCTGAAGCACCAATCCTGCAAGATAAAGCACGTGGACGGTAGTCATGGTGACGACCCAGGTATGTGACCCAGGGAGGAAGGAAGCCGCTCTTTTGTTGAACTGTTGGGTACCGCAGCCACTTGGGCGTGCGGCGAAATCAAACAAAAAGGCAACAAAATATTTTCCGCCCGGCCCTCCACCGGGGGATGGAGTGGTCTTTCTACCAGCTCCAGGTGAGTGGGTTCCCTCGTCCCTGGGTTGCCCGTCTCAGGGGCGCTTCGAAGACCTCCGTGGGTTCTTCGGTGCCGGCTGTGAGACGGGTGGCGTCGGCTTCCTGCGGTGGGCTCCACGCCGGGGCCGGGCCGGAGGGGCGGGCTGCGGCGGAGCCGGTGCTGTCACGGCAGGGGAAGCCCTTGGCGACGAGCAGACGGGGTGCGGGGTCTTGAGCTGCGCCGGGGCAGGATGTGCCAGATTGCCTCCGTCTGCTGCTTTACCGTCGAGAACTGCTGGGCAAAGTTCTCAACGGTGTCGCCGAATAGGCCCACCTGGGAAATGGGGGCATCAAGGAACCGTGTCTTGTCAGCCTCACCCATCTCGACCAGGTTGAGCCACAGGTGGCACTCCTGGACCACTAGTGTGGCCATCGTCTGCCCGAGAGACCGCGCCGTGACCTTCATCACCCGGAGGGCGAGGTCGGTCGCCGAGCGCAGTTCCTGCATCAAATCTGGGGTGGAACTACCCTCGTGCAGTTCCTTTAGCACCTAGGCGGACGTGCAGGAGAGCCATGGCGTGCAGGGCGGAGGCGGCTTGTCCAGCGGCACCGTAGGCCTTGGCCGTCAGAGACAACATAAACCTACAGGCCTTGGACGGGGGCTTTGGGCACCCGCGCCAGGTGGCGGCGCTCTGCGGGCATAGGTGCACTGCGAGCACCTTTATCCACCGTGGGATTGCCGAATAACCCTTGGCTGCCCCACCATCGATGATAGTGAGAGCGGGGAAGCTGAAAAGATCAGGACCGGGCAGTAAAAAGTGCCTCCCGCGACCTTGTCAACTCTTCATGCACTTCCGGGAAGAAAGGAATGGGGCAGGGCGTGGCTTTGAGCGGCGCCGCGAGCCCAGGAACCAATCACCGAGCCGCGAGGGTTCAGGGAAGAGCGGTGAAATCCACTCTAACCGACGCTCGCGGCTGCCCGGGAAAGCATGTCGTCATCTCCGCATCAGCCTGTGACTGGGCAATCGACCCCGAAGGGAGGAGCCCAGCTGAGGCTTCCGACTGGACAAGCCCGCTCTCCGATGCTGTGCTCAAGAGCTCATCTCTTTCGCGGGCTCCGAATAAGAGGTCGAACTCGCCGTGAGACGAGCCGGCGGACTCACCCGGAAGCCCGATCGGGACAGACGAGCATGCTGGGGAATGGGAGGTCCGCGGGGGATACCCGGTGGAGGTGGTCCTATTGGGGTCCCCAAATCACCCCCAGTGCTAGCCGCGCTGGCCTCAAACCCGTGGGTAAAAGGACCGAGGCGGGAGCCTCTGGGGTGGATCGCTTTCTTACAAAGGCGAGCCGCGACCGCAACGTTGCCATGGACATATTCTCGCAATGAGAACGTGACCATCCACGAACGCTGTCTCCGCATGAGCAGTGCCCAGACACGAAAGACAGTGATCGTGACGTTAGAAGGCGAGAGATAACTAGCACAACCAGGAATAACACACAATCGGTAAAGCATCTTTAAAAAGACGCGTCTTTAAAAAGACGTTCCGTGTGTGCGCTCTTTTAGAGAAATATATACTCTTTTAGAGGGGAAAAATGCTCTTTCAGAAAATATACTCTCTAGTTTTTCTGCCGAAGCGCCCAGGGGCATTCTCTGCAGTGCACCAGTGCAGAGGAGGGAGAAGCCGCTGAAATGCGCCGTCAGATCCAGCAGAGATGAATGAACAATAGTATCCAGCTCAGTGAGCATGACCGTTCGGCTCCGAAGAGAAAATCTGAATGAGTGGTTGCATACCAGCTCCTTTTATACCCGTATGTTCGGGGGAGTGGCATGCAAATACTACTCGCCAATTTTCATTGGCCTTTTATCAAAGTCCAGAGGTGTCTCGGGCTCCCAAGAGTGACCCCTAGTGTCACTACATCGACACCAACGTCGAGTGAGTGACAGATAGGGAACTACAATTTTAGTTTGAATTGTCCCACCCCATCACAAGTTCAGAAGCAACTTTATTATGATTCAGTTAGCTTAAAGTTGGCACAAAGTTTAAAATATTACATAGATGTACTTTAAAATTCTCCTTGGCAAAAAGGCACACAATTCATAGAATTACTTGTTAGTGTTATCAAACAGCATTAAAGATAGCAGCTCACAGCGCAGCTCAACTTTGTTTTGCCTTAAGGGAACTTAATCTAGCCTAACTTTAATTAGATCTCTGGTTGTGTTTTTATCTTTCTTGCTTCTAGATTCTAAATGCTAAGCCCTTTTTAGCAATCAATACAAGTCCATAATCAAAACAGTAAAACAAAGAGTTTGCCTGCAAGTTAGCTTCTGATCTGAGAGCCAAGCACGTAAACAAGCTGATACTTCAACACTACTATGAATGACACCAATGCTCTCCTGTCATTGTGTCAAACAAGGTGACAACAACAACTTGTTGTGAGAAATGATAGTACAAATAAGATATTATATTTGTTCTTCTTGTAGAATTGAGTTTCTTTCGAGTTTCCTTTTCCTACATGTAGTATCAGGTAGGGATGCACCGATCCAGTATTGACGTTTTTAACCGGAATGGGTATTGGTCCGACGATCCCGATCCAAATCCGATACTGTGTGTTAGTCATAGTCATTACCGCCAAGAAAAACATTGTCTCCTGTAGGGTTGCGCGGTATACAAACAAAATATCGCAATACCACAATTTATAAAACAGTACAATATCATCTTGTTGCTAATTTCATTACTGTATTACAGTATTACTATTACAAAAATTGTACGGTATTTGACATTTTTGGGATGAAATAAATGACAATTTGGCAATCAATCAAATTCAAATTTCTATTTGGCCAAGTGTGATCGTTAAACCGCAAAAGGATGTGATTAAATTCAATACATATTAGTACTGTCTGTCGATTAAATTTTTCAATCACGATTAATCGAATCGGTTTTTGTAGTTAATCGTGATTAATTGATTTAGAAAGTGCTGACATTTGACACTATATACACTTATTTTCCTGTCAAAATGCATTTATTTCCATCTTTGTAAAGAAAACAAAACAATATGTAACAATATAATGCTTTATTAACATTTTCATAACAAAGCCCTCCACAGTAAAAAGATAGAAATGTACTAAAATAGCACCAATTCATGAAACATTAAACGTTTCCCAAAGTTGAAGTGGGAGTTTGACTAATTGAAAGAACTAGTCTCCATAGGTTCAGTATTCATTGAAATGAACATTAAATCTCTTAAACTCTCATCCTTCCACAATATTAATCTGCTGGTATATTAATAATATTAATTATGATTTGTGTCAGGGCGTCAGCACCTGCGACAAGCAACGCTTTGAACTCCACATGAAAAGTGCTTGCAGACAAAATGTCTCATTCTGCATTTTGGTGATAGTTAAGACTTGATTTGCTCCTGTTGTAATTCAAATGTGCCTTACATAGGCTGAAAAATACTTGATTTCTATCGCAAGTCACACCTGTGCTTGTTTATAGCGTTAAGAGGTCCTTTCCCCATCATTTGATCACTGACATGGAAGGGCTGTTGTGTGTGTGTTGTGAAGAGTGTGTTAGTGTAATGACTCCGGCCGAACACATTGCAAAGGTTCCACCTTTCCAACCATACTTCCCATACACTCATACAGTAACACAAATTGTGTGTGATGCCCATGATACTGTGTGTTTAGTGTATGAGCAGCTTTAAACACTCAGATTTTCATCATATTTAATTTGGAATGGAACTCAAAATTCTGAAACTTGATGCATAAAATTGAAGACATTACGACAGAAAATATGACTACTGTATTGAAAAATTAATATAATAAAAAAAGTAGCAGTAATACCACTAATAACAATAATATAACATCTAAATTATTTTGTATTTAGTATTATTTTAATAATGATAATAATAATAATAATAATAATAATAATAATAATAATATATAAGCAATATCACAAAAGGTAATCAAAATGTTTTCATCAATGTTTTAATTTATACAGTGAAGCTCTGTTGTGCAGCACTTTGCCAAAAACAATACTGCAATGTTTTGTTCAAAATTAATAATTATATTTGTATGTATTCATTTGATTAGACACAATTTTTGTTATAAAATTGAATTAAAACATAAAACATGGATTTCAGAAAAAAAATAAATAAATAAAAAAAAAAAAAAATTTAACTGGAAGACATTACACAGTTCTTTTAATCAAGTCATTTTCTGTGTAATTTCATCAGTAATCTGAGGCTGTTTATTTGTTGCTTAAGTACCGATACCAAGGTACCAGGGCTGGAATCATACCCAAGCCAAAAGTTTGGTATCGGAGTGCCCATGAAACAAAGATTGCAGCGTACAAGTGATGTACTTCCAGGACTGTATGTGTCGGCCAAGCGATGGTTATTGAGATGAATGTGAATGCTAACAACCTGTCCAGGTATATTAAAACTCCTACTGTGTTGCAACATAAAAATGAAGTAGTTAAAGGGCAAGTGAAACTGTCAGCTCAGCTCAATGCAGTGCTTAAGCTACACTATTGTTATGAATTGATTTTACAGTGCAGGATTTTGGCCAAGTCCAGCGGTGCTTCACAAACAGTTCTATTAATTGAGAGCCCGACACCTCATACATAAAACTTAGAATTTTGGTGGAATGGAGACAAGAGCAAATATTGGATGTTTAAAGGATTTGTGTCCTTTAACAGTAAATCTCCAAAATGTTTTGGGTAGGCTGTGATGTCAGCTATTTCACCCGGAAGAAAAATATAACGTAGGCTATAGCTTATGTTTGAAGCCTGTTACAAAAACTATTATTGGATAACGTGTACGGCTGTCGATTTACTGTGACAATTTAGTGTGGTTAATTATAAAGAAAACAACACAATAAAAAAAATAATAATAATAATGCAATTAATCCAGCCTGATCTCATTGAATTTACGTGACTATGGCAACATTTTTGTAACATGTTTGTCTGCAGTTTCCCGGTGAAATGTCCAGAGGGAGGTGCCAAAATTGAGTGAAATGGTGACGTAATCAGACAATTTTAGATGGAGGTTTTAATGAGTAAAACACACTTCCCTAAACTAAAGCTTTAGCCTAAACCTAACCGATGGTGTCCTAAAAGATAAACAAGAGGTTAACAAAACAGACATCCTCACCCTAAACCAACACCTAAACCTAACCAATAGTGTTCTTGTCACAAATGTGACATAAAAAGCACATTTTCTGAAGCAACCACATAACTTTGTGTCGTTTCTATGATACCTCGGTCCTACAAGTCCAAAGTCCAACCAATCAAGTGAGCTACTGCAGAAGTTAATCACATTGGAATAAGTGTGTAAATGTAGGTGTGTCTGTAACAAGCGTTAAAATGTATTTTATTCAAGCCATTCAAACAGGACTCATCTTGCGTTCAAAATAGTCAGACGGAGCACAACAGAATGCAACTTTGCAAACTATTTTGCAAACTTTGCATACAAATTGTCTTGTCCTAAAATTTTCTAAAGATTGAGTTCCAGTAACATATTTCAAATAAACAATGACATATAATAATTTGTGCTTTTTAAGCAAAAAATTAAATATGCAATTTGCAGGCTGGAATACTGAAACTAAATGCACGTTCTAGAGTTAACAGGCGATTTGCACTTTCATCTGTAAGGCGGGATTTCCATTCCTACAGCCAACATATTGAGCGTTGAGATTTTTCCCATTCATATATATACTGTATATATATATATATATATAGAGAGAGAGAGAGAGAGAGAGAGAGAGAGAGAGAGAGAGAGAGAGAGATTATACACGATTGTTCTGTCCTCCCCTGTCTCAGAGGACACTTTCTAATGAAAAACAGACTGGCAGGTTAACGTGACAGCCTGACACAGCTACTCAAACTTGACCTCTTCGATGAAATCTCTGCCACATAATTAATCAACATTTCCTCATGGATATCATGTTCTCTCTCAAGAGCTACAAAACTACACAGGAGAGCACAGCCGTTGGCACCACTTTAACAAGGAATTAAAACAGTGCCATTCATGTTCCAATCAATGAAAATATGTGAGGCATGACGGAAGTGTTATTCATTTATGCCAGGGCACAATCTGTGGCATTAGCCAACGGCTCTATAGAGCTGAAGCCCTAAAATGTACTGTAATGGTTTAGATTTGTATATACAGTATGTGTGTGAGGCAGGGGTGTAGATTCCGGGACATGGGGGGTGTTAACCGCCCCAAAAATCAAAACAAGCAAGTACAAAAAAAAAATCTTGGTTACAGTAAAGCACTTGCTGTAGTGAATGGCCAATCCATAAAGATTAAAATACTCACGGTTTCAAAAGTATAGCAACAAGACGTAAACAATATGTGTATTTACATTAATTTAGTGTGACAAAAACACCTACAAACTTTTCTGCGTAAGGTTATATCCAATTTTACATACAACTGTGGGCTCTCTATCGACATCTGTGGTTGAAACAAAAAAATTGCAAATTACTTGTGGAGGAAAATTAAAAATGTTTACATTAGTTGTAGGGCTCTATGATTTCCACGATGCGGAAAACACACATGGAATCGCAGAATCCAGTCATAAAAACAGAATTAACTATAAAATGCTTAAAGGACATATTTGGGATCAAATTAATGTATGAATGCAAAAATAATCAAATTAAAATTGTGATATGTCCTAGTGTGATGATTGATCCACAAAAGGCTGTGATTAAATAAATATACAGTCTGCATGTGCTGAGCACTTCAAAATTAATGTGTGAAGCCAGCCACTCATTCACTGATAACACCACATTGGTCCCTTTCAAGGCTAAATAGTCTCTGATCATTAGCATCACACGTGCTCTGTTTGTAGCAGATTACAGAGAGAACACTTATCAACCTTGAAGTGTGCAGCACATGCAGACTATATATTTATATCATTAAATCGCCTTCCGCTGTTTAATAAGCACTTTAAACCATATAGCGAGCTGCTTATCTGGAGGTAAGCAGCCACCCTCAAACAGAAACTGAAAGAGCTTAACAGTATATACCAAGTTTTGAGATAGTAATTAACTCATCTGCCTCTGGATATTCTTTTCTTTGTTTACAGACATGACATAAATGCAAGGCTTTAATAACGCTGTTTATTTATAGTATTTTGTTCATTTATAATGAAAAATTAAACAAGAAATCCTGTGTTGTATTCCTTAAAATTAAAGTATTTGACATAACAGGGTGTTAGACAGTATATATATTTTTTTTATCTTATCTAATGAAAATTGTGACTGTGGCGAAATGTATTTATTTTTTATTGTTTTATGATATTACACGGTTCCTTATGCGTATCGCAGCAGTTCCAAGGTGAAATGTCCACTGTGTGGCGCTAAAAGCGAGTTAACCCGTGAGGCCCACGAGAAAAAAAAAGTCAAAATATTAATAACCACAGTCTTGACCAACACAAAATAGGTATCATTTGAAAGCTTGGAAGGTTGTCTTTCCAATGCATGTAGACATTATGACCAAAACTGAACAAGTGTTTTGAAATTTGCAGACAAATCAGAAATGTTCCATATTGATCATTTTTTTTATTTTTTTTATTGCACTGTACATAGTATTGCAATCAGTAAAATCATCAATCTTACAAAATTGCCATGTGTTATATGGCGTTGGAAAGCTCTCAAAGAGTAGAATTGTTTTACTCAGATACAAAAATATAGCGAGTAATAGCTAAGTATATGTCTTTGACAATTATGTTGGTGTTGCTTATATGCTGCATTTTGGCTTAAACCTTCATGAAAAATAAATGGAACATAAAATATTACATACTTTACATATATTACATTACTTAGAAGAGGTGATTGTCTTTCAAACAAGCCCAAACACAAGGTAATCGGATGCATAGATCATTAGATAATCCACATGAAGCACAATGTTACATATGGCCACCAGGAGATGGTGCCAAGTATATGAGACAGACTCAGTGATGACTCAAATGGCACAGAATGAAACTCATTCTGTGAAATCTCATTACTAAAATCATGTCTGCATGCTATGCAAACCTTTAGTCATTCTTGTGTTTGCATGTGTAAATAGTAGAATTATTATGTTTATTTGTTTGGAGAGGCTTCTGGACACATGAAGACATTTTTGGACTGGGATAAAATAATTTTTAATGCTGTAACCTTTGATCACTTTGTTAAATCAACACAAAATGTTTCTCAGATACAGTTGGCATGATTGGGAACAAAACAAAAGCAGTTTTTCAGAACCACCTTATTTACACCCAGAGATATATAATGATAAATATGAAAAATAAGCAAAAAAAAAAATTTGGTTCAGTTTTTGTGTGATTTTGTGTGACAGTTTCTTAGGCTGTCAGTGTCAGAATGTAACATAATCTACAGTATATCATTAGACAATTTGAAAAGTTTTCTTTACACTTGACCCTCGTTTTTTAAAAAATTTTTTTTAGTTATAAGCCTTTAATTTTGGGTATGCCACTTCATCAGAAAATCTTTAAAACACCTTCAGAGCTTAAAGGGTTAAATGTTTACCCAAAGAGATGAGGTTTTTAAGGTTAATGCTCTATCAAGTTTTAAAACAACAAAACCGACCTCCTTTCCCTAAACCTTAAACCTAAACCTTAAACCTAACCGATAGTGACACAAAAAGCAAATATGAGATGAAAACACAACTGTGTCATTTTGATGTGCTTCTATGACACTTTCAGCTCACGTGTCGACTCGGCTCTTCAAGACTTGTACCCCGGTCCTTTACATCACAAGTGCAATTCGCAAGTCAGCCACATAAAAAAACATTTTGCTAAAATGTATCTAAAGTAATGTGATTCTTTGAGACCAGGAATGGAAAAGTTATTTTCTGATACTATGTGAATGTGCATGTTTATACTGCCCTCGCTCTTCCTACCCATCCAACCTGTCCACCCTTGACAGATCCAAAACTTTACAATGAAGATAAAACCCACAATAAAAAAAAAATCAGCATAAAGGGTTCGAACACAATAATTGGTTGTGACAAAAGCTTGTGATAGTTGATCAAACCCCAGGCAGTGAAAGTAGACAAGGAGGAGGCCTGAGCAATACAGATGAGTAGAGATGCAGCTTTTGTTAAATAAAGAAGCTAAATCAGTATATCGACTGTCATGAGCCGTGTTGGTATGAGATACAACCATTTAATTACACTTTTGTGCACCTGATGGGTCAGAGTCTGTGAGTCTATGGCCCCTACAATGAAACATGGGCCCGGATTGTGTGCGTTCACGCTTGTACGGTCTGTTTATTTGGCCGTGGTGACATTACTCACCCGCATGTCGTTCCAAATCCGAATTAATTTCTGTCTTTTGAGGAATGATGACAAAAAAGCACCATAATACTGTCATAAATGGACAACTTTGGCATCACTGATATCAAATTTGGCAAGATGCGACTTCACACTCCAAATTTGAAAGTGCAGAAATAGCTGTATGTTCCTCTCACAGAGCTAACCTAACAAATATCTGTTTTAATTAAAAGGAAAATAGTGAGAGCATCTCAGAGAATTCTGTTTAAAAGAAGGAAATTTGAGTCAAGTGTCTATACATTCAAGTGGCCTTCCACATAAAATCACGAAATGATTTCTGAAGACTGGGCCATCAGTTCAAGCAGAAATTCTGCCTCATTGCTGCTCTCTGTACGAGTGGGTATAAAGTCTTATAAAGATCAGAGTAAGAGCATGCTGTTGAATCTGAAACATGAAGAGAAGGGCCCCCGGGATCATAGATCTGCAGGCATCTTTTTCACTCGCTAATGACTGTATTCGTGAGTCAACTATAAGAAAAATAGCTAGATTTTTACATGTTAGTGGGGCTTGCTCATGCAAAACTCATCACCACAGTACTAGAGTGATAAGTATTGTTGCTAAGCAGGTGCTAACTACAGTACAGTGTGAATCTACAGCGAAAACAACATAAAGCATGACCAGTTTTGTCCGATTCCATAATGAATGACTCATATGAGCCGATTCTTTTAATCTACAGTGCAAAACATACAGCGCAACCAGTTTGTTTGATTCCCTAACAATTTACTCTTATGAGCCGGTTCTTTTGAATCTACAGTACGAAACATACAACACAACCAGTTCTGTTCCATTCCTGAATGATTGACTATAATGAGTCAGTTCTTTTGAATCTACAGTACGAAACATACTGTACAATCAGTGTAGTCTGATTCCTGAACGAATGACTCATATGAGCCGATTCGTTTGAATCTACAGTGTGAAACATACTGTGCCACCAGTGTAGTTCTACTCCTGAATGAATGACTCTTCTGAGCCGGTTCTTTTGAATATACTGTGTGAAACATACTGTGCGACCAGTGTAGTCCGATATCTGAACGAATGACACATGAGCCGATCGTTTTGAATCTACTGTGTGAAACATACTGTGCGATCAGTATAGTTCGTCTCCTGAACGAATGACTCATATGAGCCAGTTCTTTTGAATCTACAGTGCGAAACATACTGTGCAATCCGTATAGTTCGATTTCTGAACTAATGACTCATATGAGCTGATTCTTTTGAATCTACTGTGTGAAGCATACTGTGCGATCAGAATATTTCGATTTCTGAACGAATGACTCATATGAGCCGATTCTTTTGAATCTATTCTGTGAAACATACTGTGCGATCAGTATATTTCGATTTCCGAACGAATGACTCATATGAGCCGATTCTTTTGAATCTACAGTACGAAACATACTGTGCGGTCAGTTTAGTTCGATTTCTGAATGAATGACCCATATGAGCCGATTCTTTTGAATCTACAGTACGAAACATACTGTGTGATCAGTATAGTTCGATTTCTGAACGAATGACTCATATGAGCCGATTCTTTTTAATCTACTGTGTGAAACATACTGTGCGATCAGTATATTTCAATTTCTGAATGAATGACTCATATGAGCCGATTCTTTTGAATCTACTGTGTGAAACATACTGTGCGTTCAGTATAGTTCGATTTCTGAACGAATGACTCATATGAGCCGATTCTTTTGAATCTAATGTGTGAAACATACTGTGTGATCAGTATAGTCCGATTTCTGAACGAATGTACAGCGTAGTTATTTCCAAATATTTCTTCCTCAGAAGTACTGAAAAGAACTGTGAGCGGAACAGTTAAGGAACCAGAATCGTTAAAACGAATCGGAATCAAAACTAGAACTGTTCAATCGATTTAAGTCAACCTGCCAATGGCTTAAATAATGTAAATTAAATGGGAACATCAAAAAAATTACACACTTCATTTAAATCATGACATAGAAAAGAGCAGATTGGATTTAAGGAGTTGTGAACTGCAGAAAACTAGTCTTTGTTAGAAGGTTCCTCCCAAAGCATTACGCCCAAGAAAACCATTCGGATGAAAGCTGATAACAGGGATAGCACTTCCAGGAAACATAATTGAGCCAATGATAAGTCACATGACTGATCACCATAAAAAAATGCCAGCAAGAGAGTGCTAATGATGCCATCATCGTCAGCCAATTTTCTGAAACCACACAAACATCAACCCTACTCGCTGGAGTGTTTCTGAGGATAATTTGGCTTTCTTCTGTAGGCCTGTGATGAATAAATGCCTTCTTGTGTACGTCACTGTCTGGCATTCATTCATTGGATACTGGCATCAATCCTTAATCACTCAGGAATTATGCTGACCCCAGTTTTACACAGTTTGAGACATTGTTGAGATCTCTTAAATGTGAGCAAAAGTCTCTATTTGCTCTATATTTGATCTCACTGCAGTCTAGGAGAAACAATTTATATATTAAGAAGAACTCATCTTTCCTTCAGTAAGACTTGCTGTCTATAATCTTGTTTAAAAGTCTTTAAGGGGTCTTTAAAGGATGACCTCGACAGATTGCCGCTCCTTAGCACCGCAGGCTATGATTAGCTATAGGCTGAACTCCAGGCATTGGGTAGCTCTTGTGTCAAATGGCCTGCAATGCTACAGTTATTTAACAGGAGCTAAAACTGCATCCAAAAAATCTACTTGGATTCCCTGCAAGTCAATGAGTAAATATTTCATCAGCTCACTGTTGGACATTAATGCAGAACCACAAGTGTTTTGCAAGTGAAAAGTTTTCAGAATTTGGCTAAAGTCGAAATCAATAGTCCTTGAGTGTAAATGCATTCTTTGGCTTGCAAAGGCAGTCGTTTGTCATATCATTTAACTACAGCAAGAGATAGATGATTTTATGTTATTCAACCAAGTTGCTGCCTTTTAATGCCTAAATGCTACACAATTAAAGGGATAGTTCACCCAAAATGAAAATTCTATCATCACCCTCTTATCGTTCCAAACCAGTTTGACATTCTTTTTTTCCATGGAACACAAAATGAGAAGTTTAGCAGAATGTTCACCCTGCTCTTTTGCATACAATGAAAGTCCATTTCGCAATTTTTGTGTGAACTAATCCTTAGTTAGTCTAATTTAGATTTGAGACTAAATTTGATTCAGCATAATATTTGTCCATAAAATCCAGATCGTTCTTGATTTGCATTTGGAATAAGGAAAACTATGTTTGGAAAATGGGTTTTTCCCTTAGCCGACAAAAAGTAGTTTAAATTAGGGATGCGCCTTTAGAGTTATTTTGTTGTTGAGTACTCTTTACACATAAAAAAGCAAATAACTAATTACTTCAAATTTAGAATTTAAGGCTATGTCTAAATTAAACCGGATAAGTAAAAAAAAAAACAACGCATTTTCGTTTTCGAAGCGCTCCCCGTCCCCGTTTTCAAGCATTTTCCAAAAGTTTCTGGTCCACACTGAAACGAATGAAAACTCTTAAATCTCCTTACTGCGCATGAGAAAAATTGTCGCCGGACAGCAATTCTGAGTAAACTTTGCATTGTCTTTGAAGGAATGGATTGTGAAGGCTGTACAAAGTAACATTTATCTTAAACAACGCTCTCAAAGTGAATAACAGGCACAATAACGTCGCTACAATGTGGGCCGCCATCTTGATTGTTCTGAGTTGAATGGATCACATGACTGCGTCACATGACAACAAATACGTCATCATTTTCAGATATCTCCGTCTTCCCCATCCACACTACAACTCGAAGACACTGTTTTCAAATGTATCCACTTGGGAGAGCATTTTTAAAAAGCTCAGTTTTCGCTGACAAAAACATCGTCTCAGTGTGGACAGAAGCCCAAAGCGTAGAGAAAAAGATGCGTTTTCAAACAAAAACATGTTAGTGTGGACAAGGCCTTAGTTCAACCTTCAACCACTGAAATGGTTTTACTTATTAAAAAAATTGCACTTTGCATAAACAACCTCTAGATTCAGAAATTACAAAAAATACTCACAAAGTCTTACAAATTACAAAGTCTTTTGAAGCAATACAATCACTTTAAATTATGACTGAATGTTCTTTTTGGGTGAACTACTCCTTTTACAACATCATGCACATTATTTCTGTTAACTGTTTACATTTTTACGGTTCAAATTTTCAGCCAAGATTTTCAGCTTTTTTTCTCTTTCGTTCGAAAACTGAAAATAGCATTTTATGCCATTTTTAACCAAAATGTTTTGGCGGCCGACATTTTGGTGCATCCCTAGTTATAGCAGCAATATTTAGGTGGGAGAAACAGTTCATTGTTGCCCACAGCAGGCAAAGGCGGGAAGGAAAATCAAATTGCAATATTTGAGTAGTGTTTTTACTAGTTGAATATTAAAAGCTGAACGATTACTCACGCACATTCCAAGCTTAAATATTTTTTTTTGGCCTTGACTTAAATGAGAGCGAATGGAAATCTTCCAAATATCATCCCCATGTCATTCAAAAACATGTCAGAGAAATTACTGTTGTTTACACTCTAAATAGGGTAAAAGTGTCTGATTAATGAAGATTCCGAAATCGAATCTGGATGAACCTGTGTAAATCTGAAAATCTGTGAAAAGACAATATAACATACAGAGGGTCATAAAAATGACTTTAAAAGATGTAATGATCAAAAGATTGCAGCATGTGATTATGAAGCACAATTACAAACACTGCTATTAATTTCACATCCTTTGAAAAGGTTAGTCACATAAGCAAAGGTCTAAAGGAATACAACTTCCTCAGCAAAACATTTATTATCTTGTTTTGTGCATACTAAAGCTAGAGAATGCAATTAATTGTTTGCTCTTCTCTGCATTGTAGCACTAAAATTTACAAGACAAGTCAGATGGGGCGAGTAGCTCAATATTTGCAGTATGTTGCTGTTTGTAAGTGCTTTGGTGCACACGGTTTGATAAATCCATCTGTTAGAGATGATTCTCAGACTGCTTTGAATTATTAATAAAACTTTGCATGTACTGTATGTTTACCGCTGGGCCTTTATTTTGTTTGTGCATTCTTCTCAGGCAACTGTGACATTTGTTTTTTAAGTCATTCCTTAGTCACATTATCTGATAGAATTAATTCTGTTTAAAGTATAATGTAAAACAAATATTAAAAATAAGTTTGTGGGGGCCTGGGTAGCTCAGCGAGTATTGACGCTGACTACCATCCCTGGAGTCGCGAGTTTGAATCCAGGGCGTGCTGAGTGACTCCAGCCAGGTCTCCTAAGCAACCAAATTGGCCTGGTTGCTAGGGAGGGTAGAGTCACATGGGGTAACCTCCTCGTGGTCGCTATAATGTGGTTCTCGCTCTCGGTGGGGGGCGTGGTGAGTTGTGCGTGGATGCCGCAGTGAATAGCGTGAAGTCTCCGCACGCACTACATCTCTGCGGTAACACGCTCAACAAGCCACGTAATAAGATGCACGGACTGACGGTCTCAGACGCGGAGGCAACTGAGATTCGTCCTCTGCCACCTGGATTGAGGCGAGTCACTACGCCACCACGAGCACTTAGAGCGCATTGGGAATTGGGCATTCCAAATTAGGGAGAAAAGTGGAGAAAAATAAATAAACAAATAAATACAATAAGAACAATAAGGTTGAACTGTATTTGTTAACATTATAGCTAACATTACATGAACTAACAATGAATCTTTGTTTATGTTAATTTTAATACGAATACATTTTTAAAATTGTACAAATAAACATTAGTTAACAATGAACAATTGTATTTTCATAAATCAATATTAAACAACACTGATAAATGCTGTAATAAAATATTGTTCATTGTTAATTTATGATACCTAATGCATTCGCTATACACAATGCATAATTTAATTTAATTTAAACCGACTGATCTCAGTTCAAAAGACTCTAGACTGTCAGTAAAGTGTTAAACCTTCGACGTACGGAGTCATATGACAAAACAACATGGCACCGACCACAGCGGAGTTTGTCTTTGGGAGAAATGCCAACAAAACAATTGCTTTCAGAGGCTTTATATGGAGTTAGGATGAAAATAAGGTGCCTTTCAAAACGTTCTGACCAGTGCAGACAGACAGCACACTGGAGGTAAATTCATTCACTAAATAGGTAGCAAGGGAGCTTTCCTGGCTTTCCTAACTTTTCTTTTTTTTTTTTTTTTTTTTTAGAATTTGTCTTTGTATCATCACTTTCTGTTCAACCCTATTATGCTTTGATATTATCCCCTTTAAAAATAAATTATACATATTTAATAAAAAAATAAATAATAATAATAATTTAAAAAAAAACACCGTTCAAACAGTTAACACTCCTACGGTATTTGGTAATTTTTATTCCTCATTTAATAAAAAATGGTTTCCTTTATCTGAGCAGTACAAGAACTTTCCTCCATTTGCCATCTGAACACACACACACACACACACACACACACACACACACACAAAAAGATTGGGCTTAATTCGATAAGTCTAAGTGGTCATAAAAAATAAAATAAAATAAAAAAACAACACCTTTGGTATTCGCAGTCGAAACTGACCGACCATTGAAAATGGATGGGAGAGACCAAAAACATTTTCTTTATCTGTCAAATACAATCAATAAATCAGCCACAATGCAGAAAAAAACAGACAGAAGTTACAGGGAGCCTCTAAAACATCCTCAGTGCAAAACATACACACCCACTCACACACAAACACACTTACACACACACACACACACAAATTAACTGGTGAGACTATAACACAGAGCTTTTTTTTTATTATTTGTCAAAAAATCCAATGAATCAGCCACAGTGCTAAACACACACACACAGAAATGAAGGGGTGAGACGATAACACACACACACACACACACACACGCACACACACACACACAGGGCATAAATAAGTGGAGCTCTACAGCCATCTTTTGGTCATTGTTGGCATTACAGGTCATCTGTTGTTTTCCAGCTGATGACAGCAATCTGACACACACACACACACACACACACACACGTTTGCAATTACAAAATGTTTATTCTGATTCTTCTGTTTTATACTCTAATTGAATTTTTAGAATTTTGCAGTTCATTTCTGATTCTTGATGTTCATTTTCTTGACATTATTATGTATATAATTTGAGTTATTAAATCTTTATGTTTGAAATAAATTATTGGTAGAAAAATGCTTATTCTATGTCTTCTCTTTGTAACACCATGGTCAGGTTTGACTGCAAGCATAATGACATAAACTACAAAAACTGACACTTCAAATCAATTTAATATGCTAAACTTTGACAAATAATAGTTTGATAATGTCTAAATATATATCCAAATGCATATCTTGTGATAAAATATTCAATTAGGTTACAACAAACCATCAGACTACACAGTAGGTGGCTACAGTCATCTACTGGCTGTTACTGGCATGACATGGTTTTCAAGTCATGTTATTTATATTTTGTTCACTGGATGGCAGCAATCTGCATCTGATTTATGTCACATTCTCATATTTTCTTCATGTTTCAACTTGAAGTGTAGGTTCTGAATTAAAAATAAAAAATAGAAAATGTGCTTATTTGTATATGCACATTAATGGTAAAATTCAGAAATTTGTAAATAAGATAAAAAAATAGCATAAAATCCCAAAAGAATTGCATAATTGTATTTTACTTACTTCAGGGAAGAAGAAACGGTTCACGAATACCAAAGGGAGGTGCCATTTTTCAATACCATAGGAGGGTTAAGTTACATTTTAGCACTTTTTAGTATAGCATTCACCAGTGTTGGGTGTAATCTGATTACAAAGTTATTAGTTACTGTAATCTAATTACTTAAAAAAAATTGTGAAATGTGTTAAATTTTAAATTCTTGTAATCAGATTAAAGTAACTTTCAATTAAGGTAATTACTTTTAAGTATATTAATTGGGTCACACAATTCAAAAATAATATTACTTAATTAAAAACCTTTAAAATATTAATGCCTATGTTCGTAGAGTATGTACCTCTGTTTGTGTTTCTGTGGCAGCTGAAGGGTGTACGACAAATGAACGAGGAAATATAGGCAATATTTTGAATTTGTAGAGCGTAAAAACTAAAACATTTCTGTGAAAAGTATTTTAGAATGTAACTTAAAAGTAATTACATTTCAAAGAAGTAATCAGTAATCTGATTACAATTCTAGATAAATAATTTGTTGTTAATTACTTTTTTGAGTAACTTATCTAACACAGTTTTCTGAGAATGAACCTAGTTCACACCCTTCACATTTAAAATAAAATATTTTACATTTTTAAATAATAATAATAATAATAATAATAAGTGAAAGTATCAAATGTTGAATCCAGTAAAGAATGTTGAATTCATCTCCTGAGCTCACTTAAAAGTGTATTAATATGTGACTTGAATTCATTTAGACTCAATCATTGACTTTGGTCTGCAGTACCTGTGGCTTTAATTGGGCAAAGACACACAATTTGCCATTCAGCGGCAGACACATTTATCCAAGCTAATTATAGGGTCAATTTTGGGGATAGTCCCACTGGAGCAACTTAAGGTGAACTGTTTAACCCTGAGCACTGCAGTAATAAAGCCAGATTATGATCTCAAGAACTGACCTGAGATCAAACCTCCAACCTTTTGGAGATCAGCTCAGATCACAAGCATACATTTCTGGCTGAACTATCCCTTTAAGTTCAATGAGGACAATGTATGATAAAGAATTCTGAAATCAAAGAGCAGCATACAAAATGAGTCATTACTCCCCATTGATTGTCAGAGTTAATCTCAGTTAAAGGCTATGAATATGCTCAAACCATAACCATCTTAAAAACTCATTTTCCATAGGTTCCCATTCTTAATAACTCTATCTCTGAGAAAATGAAGTGAAAGTCTGATGTAAGGGATATTAAATATGTAGCAAATGAGCTGTAGCCAACAGAACAGAGCCGGACAATTGAGCATTTGGTCTCGGGAGACGGTCACGACTGTCTGATTCTGTGTCAAACGTGATAAGATTGTTGGAGAGACGCTTCACTCCACGCTCAGATAATTGCACAGATTAGTCATTGGTGCTCATTCATTATAAATCACTATTGTTAATTATGTATGTTTGTCCTGTACGCTTTGAGCGAACGAATGTTTTTATCTCCACTGTATGCATTGAGCTGTGTCGCGCATATTCAGAATAGCACTCACCAAGCCTGTAGCCCAGTCATTTCATGTAATGCATTTTAAATAAAAGCTCAATTTAAAATCCAAAAATAAATAGTTTAGCATAGTTTCCTGAAAAGCTCCTTGAATTTTCACAAATGCAACTAAAGGACCGCATAGCTGAATGGAGCTGCGTGGGTTTCATTTGTTGTAGAAGAGGATCATTAGCAGTAAGGTTAGAAGTTAATTGGCTGTGAGCAATACATGTATAATAATACTGATGATTGTGTGAAATGCAAAGGTTTTAAGGCAACAGCATAGTATGTACTTTTAGGTCACTTCAGAATGGATAATTATAACAAAACTTTTCAATACTTTCTGATAAAATGATTATGTTTATCAGTGAAGTGTTTGCTAATTAACATCAGTAAGGTTAATGCCTTTAGTAATAGTCTTGGGCTATATTCGGATTAATAGTGTACTGCTTGCGGCATACTTGTGCAGTATATACTGTACCTAAATGCCTACTAGCTATTTTTAACAATAGCATTTAAACTACAGAATGCAACAGTAACATTTCATAACTACACTACCCATGATCCTGAAAGAAATGATCCACCAATCAGAGAATCACGGGCAACAAAGCGCGCCAAAAGCGCTTTGCAGCGACTGCCCACTCTCTTGACGCACAGTGAATATCGCAGTCTATTCCCTCTCACTACACTCTCAAATTGCATATATATTTGTGAATATCTGAATATTTTACCATGGCCACATTTTTGCAAATCAAAATTACATGTTATATTACAAATTTGGCTGCAGTTTCCCAGTGAAATTTTCAGCGGGGGGCACCAAAAACAAGTAAAATTATGTTGTTTTTAGATGTTTTAATGAGTAAAACGTACCTCCCTAACCTAAAACGTTAATCTAAACTTAACCAATTGGTGTCCTAGAAGCAAATGAGCTTAACTTTAACCTACGCCTAAACCTAACCAATGGTGTTTTAAAAGCAAACGTGACATGAAAAGCACATTTTATGAAGCAACCACATCACTTCGTGTCATCTCGCGTGTCAGCTTGCGTACTTGGCTGGGGTCTGACCGCACAACACTCTATCAGGTAAGCTACCGCAGAAGTAAATCGCATTAAAATAACTGTGTAAATGTAGGTGGGTCAGTAATATAAATGTTTTGTTTATCAAATGATTTGTTAAAGTGTTTCAATATCATAACATAGCAGTGTACGAGTAATAGAGTGAAAAATAAATCAGCCATTGTACTGGTGATTTGTGTGAAAGTGAATAAAACGCACAGTTGTTGTAGTGCCCCTAGTGTTAGGGTATTTCACCAGGAAACTGCGGCAAAACTTAGAATGCTGCAAGTTGTAGTACATTCAATCTATGAGACTAGGTTGGAATACTTTGCAGTATACTTAAAATATATTGATTCTATACTTTTAATCAACAAATTTATCAAAATAGAGCAATGTTTTAAAAGGTCAATTTCAGGGAAATCAACTATTTGGAGACATTTGCAGAAGTTACACACTTTACAGAGACAAATGAGATGTTAAAGTGACCTCATTTGAGATTTTTCATTTTGATAGTTGTATCAGGATCAGAGGTGCTCCCATGACCCGACTCCCCTCTTCTGTGACAGATAGTATGGAAAACATGGATTTGAATTCCCATGATACAACAATGAGATCCAAAAGCCAACAGATGGGTCTGCCCACTGTCCAAATGATCGTTTGAAGCAGTTGTAATTTGCTTCGGTGTAACTCAATCCTTTGAGTTCTGCATGTGTATGCCTTTCTCTATTAGATCATGTTGTATGTGTTTGTGAAGTATTACAGTGGCTCTGCTCATAGGAGGTGTTGGTGGACACACATATTGCTATGTTGCCACAACCCACCCGCATCTAATGATGAAACAGATCCGTGCTGAGACGCTCAGTTCCCATGTGAAGCGTTCTGCTCTGAAGAACATCAGTGGTGGCCACTCAAGAAAACGATCACATATCCCCAACCTCTTTCATTCTCTTGAACTCTTGAAAATGTAAAGAGACCTTCACAGAATAAAAAAAACTGACCTTAAGGTGGGATTTTAAGCACCATATAGCCTACATTCCTTGTCTACTGGGGCTTTAATCAGACCTAAGTGTCCTTCTCCATAACCAGCCAATGGAAAATTATGAAAAAAAAGCACGTGGTGTAGAGGTCGACCAATAGTGGATTTTGCCGACACTGACACCTAAGGTTGTGGAAAAGGCTGAAAACCGACTAATCGGCTGATAGTTTATAGACTTATTGAACATTAAAAAAAAATCTTAGTCTTTCCTTACCGTGACAGGCACAGACATAGAGGCTGCAAGAGTCCGAAATTAGTCAAATCTGGTGCATTACATTGGACTTTTCACTATAAGCCAGCCCGAAATACGCTAGGGACTCTTATTTTGAAATGTGTGCTTTCAGCTAACACAAACACACAAGGACAACAAAACAATCATCTAAAATGTATTAAAATAAAATCACTATAAAGTAAACATTGTTAAGTGGGCTAATTAATACTGTATGAGCTGAAATTCAGCAACAATAGATCATCATTCATCAATAGTACATAATCAGCGATTGCATGTCAATTTTCATTGCATCTTTTTAAAACATTTTGCATTAATAGTTGTAAATTAATCCATAAACAGTAATGGTGACACTGTCTTGACTCTGTTACAATGCTCTCTCTATATAAAGATTAAGAGTTTGGGCCACAGAGGAACACAGAGAAATAAAAAATAAAAACAAACTATCGGTAACTATCGGCATAGATTTTTTCAGATAACCGACAGTTTCAAAAAGCAACTATCGGCACCGATTAATTGGTAAAACTGATATATCGTCAACCTCTAATTTGATCCATTACTTGTGTATTCAAGTGAAAACTGGGATAATCCTTTAATCCATTTCAATAATTTTTATCTCAACTGTTTCAGCTGTCCTTTCAGATGATGAAGAATGAATGTATTTAGTAGAATGTCCATTTTGCTTTTTCATAAAACACAAAGAGTGGCCAAGAGCTTTTAAGCTTCAAAAATGACAAAAAACACTTTAAATGTACCAAAAAATGTATCCATATAATGGCCCTCTGAAACCGTTACTGACAGTAGCTCTCAAAATCGCATTAGCGTTTGCATACAGCATTTTCAAAAAACGCACATGAAAACATGCCGTGCCAGTTTGATGTCAATAATGCCAAAAGCAATTGGTTCTTGAGTGTTTCTTAACCAAGAATAGTTCGGTAGTTTGAAGATGCAAACGTGTAAATTAGATTTGAGATCTACCTTGTAGGGAAAGATTTTCAGCAAACAATGGCTTTCGAGGCTTGGAATATAGAGCACAAGTGAGGACTACTTTAGACTACTTTTATGGTGTTTTTTTTATTTTTTTGGAGCTTAAATTTCCTCTATAAATGTATCTCTGTTCACTTTTATTGTATGGAAAAGAACAGCGTGAACATTCTTAAAAACAAGTCCTTTGAATTCCACAGAAGAAATAAAGTAAAACGGGTTTGGAATGACATAAGTGTGAGTAAATTATGACTTCAATATAGATTCTTTTGAGTGAACAATTCCTTTCCTACATGTTCAGTTTTAAATTTGTTGCCCATCTGCAATTTTTTATAGACTTACTCACCTAATGCCCTTTAAGAATAGTACTAATTTAACAGACAAACTGCAGGGCAGCTGCGGTGTTGCGAGCTTCTGTGTGGACAAAAATAGAGATGAAAGGACACATTTCTCTGCTAATTTTTGCTCTCCTGTCAAATAATGACACCACACTAACATTGCAAGGTTTTATCACATTACAACATGCGCAATGAGCGAAAACAAAGCTCCACACAGTAAAAAACTCTTTAGTATATTTGTCCTGTTTTCTAGTAAATAGTAAATCCATCCATCCATCCATCCATTATTTTCAATATCCACCCGTCCAACCATCCATCCATTATTTTTAATATCCATCCATCCATCCATCCAACCATCCATCTATCCATCCATTATTTTTAATATCTATTCATCCATCCATCCATCCAACCATCCATCTATCCATCCATTATTTTTAATATCCATCCATCCATCCATCCATCCAACCATCCATCTATCCATCCATTATTTTTAATATCCATCCATCCATCCATCCAACCATCCATCTATCCATCCATTATTTTTAATATCCATCCATCCATCCATCTATCCATTATTTTCAATATCCATCCATCCATCTATCCATTAATTTCAATATCCATCTGTCCAACCAACCATCCATCCATCCATCCATCCATTATTTTGAATATCCATGCGTCCATCCATCCATCCATTATTTTCAATATCCATCTGTCCAACCAACCAACCATCCATCCATGAATTTAATATCCATCCATACAGAAAATGGTACAGGCTAAAAGGCAAAGACAAAAGTATTTCTCATCATATTAACACATAGTAAATTACTGTGAGACATTTAATGAAAAGGGAGTGTTGTGATGGGCAAGTCAAGCAGAAAATAGTGTCACTGAAAAAAAAAAACACTCAAGTTTGTAAATTACCTAATGCCCTTTAAGAATAGTGCTAATTTAACAGACAAACTGCAGGGCAGCTGCGGTGTTGTGAGCTTCAGTGTGGACAAAAATAGAGATGAAAGGAGACATTTCTCTGCTAATTTTTTCTCTCCTGTCAAATTAAGAGACCACACTAACAATGCAAGGTTTTATCGCATTACAACATGAGCAATGAGTGAAAACAAAGCTCCACATGGCAAAAAACATCAATCCATCCAGTATTTTCAATATCCATACATCCATCAATTATTTTCAATATCCATCCATCCATCAATCCATCCAGTATTTTCAATATCCATGCATCCATCCATTCTTTTAATATCCATCCATACATTCATTATTTTTAATATCCATCCATCCATTATTTTCAATATCCATCCATCCATTATTTTTAAATATCCATCCATCCATCCATCCATCCATCCAGAAAATGGTACAAGCTATAAGACAAATGTATTTCTCATCATATGAACACATAGTAAATTACTGTGAGACATTTCATGTAAAATCTCATTTCATGAGTGTTGTGATGGGCATGTCAAGCAGAAAATAATGTTACTGGGGACTAAAAAACTCTTCAAGTTTGTGTGCACATGTAATGACTGGGACCCTGCTAATCTCAGGTACGTTAATTTCAACATCCATATTCATTAAAAGAGCATCTTATAGGACTTGCTGTCTATATATTTCTCATATGGAAAAAGGTGAAAAGGTCACGCTGCTTTGAAGTTTTACGTATTATAAAATAAACTGACAGATAGACATGACCTTTCAACACAGCATACAGAGGATCTCAATAGAAATGAGCTTCCTTTTATGGTCTGTTTCTAAGTGTATGCAAATGGACTGTACAGTCCGCAAGTATGAATTTGACAGAAATTATGGTCTTAGAAGCAAACCAAGGAAATGAATTCAGCCAATCTTTCAGAAATAATACAAAGTTTAGCTTTAGCTTTTCAAATTGATACAATACAGGCATCGAATTTAAGATAGCCTCTTATCCAACACTTTATTTTAAGAAAGGAAATGTCTGTAAATAAATTTGGTAACTCATTTAATATTTTTTCATGCAGTCCAAAAGATTGATGAATGTCAATAACCTGTATACGCTTCCCTCATCTCGTTCCAAACGCCGATGTTTTCTTTCTCTTGTGGTACACAAAAGTTATTTTCCCATTAAAATCATGGTAAGGTTCAGGGTTTGGGTTAGGGGTTAAATGTACGGGGAAAAACTGTTATAACATCGATCATTGGTTCATTTATTTTTCTCTCTGGTAGTAAAAGTCATACATTTTTGTACGAGCTCACTCATATGATTTGTTACGATTCTGCCATCTCATGCTATAATTACGATTTGTCCCGAGACCGTGTTGTCTCAGACTCAAATTTGCCAAGACACCAGAGATTTCAATATGAACTCGAACATCAGATTTCATCCAAAACCAAATCATCTGGGCAATGCTATATTACTTTTATTGCTTTATACCCTTGCTATATGTCAATAATGAATCCCATAGTGTCTATTTTTTTCCTCCAAAGGAATTTTAGTAGAAACATCCGAGATCCAAATTTGAATCTTCAATAAAACATAACCGAGAACCACCTTAAGTCTCATGAGCTATGAAAGAGAAACATCTGAGCAATACAATTTGCTTTTGAAGTTGAAGCACTGAGGTTTACATCAAACCCATGGGTACCTCTAAAATTAGCATTATTCTGAGAAATAAACTGTGATATTTCTTTCCATCACTGTGCGAGAATTATTGTTATCTCGGTATCTCACCAGCTCTTTGTGTTTTCATGCCGGTCCACACCACATAAATTAACCGCACACTTTCCTTAATGGAGACATAAAACTTTTCAAAAGGTGTCTCTATTTTAATGACTTGTATGAATCATCAACGACAGTGGCTGTGTACTCGAAACCACCCAGTCCGATGAATTGCCACACCATTATATCGTAAGATTTGCTTGTAGGTTGTGACTTTTAATTCATGCTGTTGGGGATTTCACCAAGTTTGGAGCACATTTACTTTCTTCTTATGCTATTCCACAGGAAAAAATATATATATTTGTAACCTTTATCATTACATTTACATTTATGCATTTGGCAGACACTTTTATTCAAAGCGCCTTGCAACCTCTGCTTACCAGTTCTGTGCCTTAGCCCACTATGCAACCACCACTCCACACCACAAATGTAATAACTTGCTCCATGTCTGAAACGACATAGACATCACCATAACACAGAAAACTGACATCCGAATGTCCACGTACCCGACAATCAACCCCATTCTGCCGAATCATCCTCCATCAGACATTTTTGGGTCAATTCGAATGTGATCACCTTTGCTTCTAGCACTGACCCAAGACACGTGTTCTGGTCCCATGGAAACCAGGAAGTAATCGTGTTCATAAAAACAATGGTTTGCGTGATTCAAAGGTTGCACTTTCACTCTAAAATTACATTTTGAACTCATTTCCACCTGGTTTTAAGATGCGTATCAGGTGATCCGATCATATGAGGTCAGCCCTAAATACAGGTCTAAACAGGGTCTAAAACATTTTGTGATCAAATCAGAAAAACCACATACGAATGTGCTCAAAAACGTATTTGACCACATCGCATTTGTGGTGTAAATGCTAATCTGTCCTGTATGCATCCCGGCAGCAGTGAAGCCACCCCTCACCTGTCAATCAACCACTGCAGTTAAACAAGAGTTTAAAGTTCACCGGTTACAAGCGGCTTTAAAAGGAAATAACCGTCCGATCGGAAAATTTTAAAACGCTTATAAATACACATGCTGGGTTTCCATCCAAAATGTTTAGCGCATTTCTAAAAATGTGACTTAAGAAAATACAGATTGTTGCGCGTTCCCATCCACTACGTAATGCACATTTTCATGAAGGAGCCGCCTCATCATGATAGAGCAGCTGAATGACCTCTCCCTGATTTGGGGACAGTTTTATTTGCATGATTGGAGCAAGTATCTCATTTTATTAAATTCATCCACAAGACACCGCAGAATAAGTGTAATATCTGATGCCCACACACCGCCAGTGTCCGCATACCTGGGAGCGCCCGCTCTTAAAACTGTTCTGGCAGATTGTGAGGACCCACTTTATCGACAAGCTGTGGGTTAAACACTTCCAAATGACAAGCACTATGTTCAAAGAATTGTGTGCCAAGGTCAGACCTTTCTCATAACACATGCATGAATGGTCAAAACACGTCATTGTTTTGAGAATAAACCTTTTCCATCACCTTAATGCACATTTTAACTAATGTGAAATCCTAGAAAATCCACCTCCTCCTAGCGCATAAAATTTTAAGCAAATTTAGAAAGTTTATTCGCATATCAAGCATTTCCATTCAGGATTTCTTATGCGCAATTTCAAATTGCAGATAAAAATAGTTGGATGGAAACCCATCTACAGTTAAGACAGCTTCACGGATCTTCTTTAGTGTGTCTGATATCAACACAGATGAGAAGCACGAACACCTGAAGCTCCTTAAATACAGGTAATCCACTAAAATAACGGATAATTCTGCTTGATGTTGCATTTGTGCTTAGATTAAATTAGCACAAACACAAGCTTTTTTTTGTGCTTTTCTTTTCTGACATAGTGATTGATGTATATCCAGAAAGTATTCAGACCCCTTCATTTTTTTTTCACATTTTGTTATGTTGCAGCCTTATGCTAAAATACCTTAAATTATTTATTTATTTTCACATCAATCCACACTCCATACCCCACAAAGACAAAGAAATAAACAGATTTTTGATAACTTAGCAAATTTATTAAAAGTAAAAAACTGAAATATCACATTGACATAAGTATTCAGACCCTTCGCTCAGTAATTAGTTGAAGCACCTTTGGCAGCAATTACAGCCTCAAGTCTTTTTGGGTATGATGCTACAAGCTTTGCACACCTAGAGTTGGGGATTTTCTGCCATTCTTCTCTGCAGATCCTCACAAGCTCTGTCAGGTTGGATGGGGACCGTCGGTGGACAGCCATTTTCAGGTCTCTCCAGACATGTTCGATTGGGTTCAAGTCCGGGCTCTGGCTGGGCCTTTCAAGAATGTCTTGGCTGTGTGCTTAGGGTCATTATCCTGTTGGATAGTGAACCTTCGGCCCAGTCTGAGCAGTCTGGACCAGGTTTTCATTAAGGATATCTCTGTATTTTGCTGCCTTCAGCTTTCCTTCAACCCTGACCAGTCCCCCAGTCCCTGCCGCTGAAAAACACCCCCACAGCATAATGCTACCACCACCATGCTTCAACGTTGGGATGGTATTGCACAGGTGATGAGCGATGCCCGGTTTCCTCCAGACATGCTGCTTGGAATTGAGACCAGACAGTTCAATCTTTGTTTCATCACAGTCTGAGAGTCCTTTAGGTGGTTTTTTCATGTGGTCTTTCATGTGTCTTGCACTGAGGAGAGGCTTCTGTCTGGCCACTCTGCTATAAAGCCCAGATCGGTGGAGTGTTACAGTGATGGTCGTCCTTCTGCAAGTTTCTCCCATCTTCACACATGATCTCTGGAGCTCAACCAGAGTGACCATTGGGTTCTTGGTAACCTCTCTTACCAAGGTCATTCTCCCCCGATTGCTCAGTTTGGCCAGGTGGCCAGCTCTAGGAAGAGTCGCGGTTGTTCCAAACTTCTCCCATTTAAGAATTATGGAGGCCACTGTGCTCTTGAGAACTTTCAACATTATTCAACAATGCAGCCAAAACTTTTTGTAGCCTTCCCCAGATCTGTGCCTCAACACAATCCTGTCTCTGAGCTCTGCAGGCAGTTCCTTTGACCTCATGGCTTGGTTTTTACTCTGATATGCATTTTCAACTGTGAAATCTTATATAGACAGGTGTGTGCCTTTCCAAATCATGTCCAATCAATTGAATTTGCCACAGGTGGAATCAAAGTGTAGAAACATCTCATAATCAAGAGAAATGGGATGCACTTGAGGTAAATTTCAAGTGTCATAGCAAAGGGTCTGAATACTTATGTCAATGTGATATTTCAGTTTTCAAGTTATCAAAAATCTGGTTTTTACTTTGTCATTATGGGGTATGGAGTGTAGATTGATGTGAAAAAAATAAATAATTTAAAGCATTTTAGCAAAAACTTGCTGCAAATTCACCACAGATAATTTTCACATGCAAATGAGCATTGTGGCTAACTTGTGGCAAATTGTACATTGTTGCCAAAGGTTTGCCGGAGGTTCACCACTACTGGCTAAGAGCTGCAAACTTCTGGCAAACATTTGTGGCAAATCAAAAGCTCATTTGCATGTGAAAATAACAAGCGGCAAATTTGTTGCAAATGTGCTGGAAGTTTGCAGCTAGTTTAGATTTTTTTGTAAGGGCTCCCCTGCAAATCTGAACACAAGTGGTCACAGGAGACGCATTTAAGTGACCAGTTGTAAACAGCGATGGTTCTCACCTGACCACATGTGATCGGCTCACCCGAGATTGTAATACCATGCATTGTAATACCAAGTGGAAACGGGGTCTTTTACTCCACTGACGGTTAAGTTAAAGGTTGGGGTATGGGGTAGAGTTAATAAAATATGCATTCCAGCTGACTGCATTACATCATTTATACCTAAAAATACTAGGCTACAACCTGCTTTTGGCGCCACTCTGATGACATTTCACTCAGAAATTTGAGCTCACACCTCCCCATATGTTCAACAACACTTCCAGCTTCGGCCACTGGAGGCAGTGATTCAAATTTGTGTAAGCTCAGATCGATTTCAGCTGAAGAACTTTCGACCTACGGTTGCCGAATTCACAGAGAGATCAGTCTGACTTAAAAGTGAGGCTGTTTTAATGTTGATTGGCTGTAGGGTAGTGCTCTTTTGTTGGCTTTTCAACATGCCTCCATATAATTAAAAGCTCTGGCTCTTTCTAGCATTTCCTTGCACAGTTAGGCAATGCTGATGACGGCATTTAGTGGTAGCGAGAAGATATGAGGCATATAGCATAAGGAAAGACGCAATTGTTCTCTAGAGTAGTCATTTAAGTCATTTGTCAAGGTTTACAGCCCATGTGGTTGAACAGAGGTTCAAGAGTAAAGGGGGCTTGCAGTCACTCCAGTTATTTATGTTATGTAGACAAAACATTTAGCTAGCTTTTGTTAGCGTAAAGCCCAATTTGTGTCTTTATGAAAACATATACACTTATTTCAATTCTACCGTTGTCCATGCGAAGGCAAGCATTACTTTGTTATTGCTCGTACTTCTTCAACCCAAAACATTGGCATGTAACTTAAACCACGTCATTTGTGCTACAGACATGAATGATACTACAAATCAAGTGGCTTGTTGAGATAAGGTGAGATATTACTTTTCTAAGCGATCAGACTTTCGATATTCAACTAAAACATTTCTATGGGTCATATGTACAGGTGCATCTCAATAAATTAGAATGTCGTGGAAAAGTTCATTTATTTCAGTAATTCAACTCAAATTGTGAAACTCGTGTATTAAATAAATTCAGTGCACACAGACTGAAGTAGTTTAAGTCTTTGGTTCTTTTAATTGTGATGATTTTGGCTCACATTTAACAAAAACCCACCAATTCACTATCTCAAAAAATTAGAATATGGTGACATGCCAATCAGCTAATCAACTCAAAACACCTGCAAAGGTTTCCTGAGCCTTCAAAATGGTCTCTCAGTTTGGTTCACTAGGCTACACAATCATGGGGAAGACTGCTGATCTGACAGTTGTCCAGAAGACAATCATTGACACCCTTCACAAGGAGGGTAAGCCACAAACATTCATTGCCAAAGAAGCTGGCTGTTCACAGAGTGCTGTATCCATGCATGTTAACAGAAAGTTGAGTGGAAGGAAAAAGTGTGGAAGAAAAAGATGCACAACCAACCGAGAGAACCGCAGCCTTATGATCGATTCAAGAATTTGGGTGAACTTCACAAGGAATGGATTGAAGCTGGAGTCAAGGCATCAAGGGCCACCACACACAGACGTGTCAAGGAATTTGGCTACAGTTGTCGTATTCCTCTTGTTAAGCCACTCTTGAACCACAGACAATGTCAGAGGCGTCTTACCTGGGCTAAGGAGAAGAAGAACTGGACTGTTGCCCAGTGGTCCAAAGTCCTCTTTTCAGATGAGAGCAAGTTTTGTATTTCATTTGGAAACCAAGGTCCTAGAGTCTGGAGGAAGGGTGGAGAAGCTCATAGCCCAAGTTGCTTGAAGTCCAGTGTTAAGTTTCCACAGTCTGTGATGATTTGGGGTGCAATGTCATCTGCTGGTGTTGGTCCATTGTGTTTTTTGAAAACCAAAGTCACTGCACCCGTTTACCAAGAAATTTTGAAGCACTTCATGCTTCCTTCTGCTGACCAGCTTTTTAAAGATGCTGATTTCATTTTCAAGCAGGATTTGGCACCTGCTCACACTGCCAAAAGCACCAAAAGTTGGTTAAATGACCATGGTGTTGGTGTGCTTGACTGGCCAGCAAACTCACCAGACCTGAACCCCATAGAGAATCTATGGGGTATTGTCAAGAGGAAAATGAGAAACAAGAGACCAAAAAATGCAGATGAGCTGAAGGCCACTGTCAAAGAAACCTGGACTTCCATACCACCTCAGCAGTGCCACAAACTGATCACCTCCATGCCACGCCGAATTGAGTCAGTAATTAAAGCAAAAGGAGCCCCTACCAAGTATTGAGTACATATAGAGTAAATGAACATACTTTCCAGAAGGCCAACAATTCACTAAAAATGTTTTTTTTATTGGTCTTATGATGTATTCTAATTTTTTGAGATAGTGAATTGGTGGGTTTTTGTTAAATGTGAGCAAAATCATCACAATTAAAAGAACCAAAGACTTAAACTACTTCAGTCTGTGTGCACTGAATTTATTTGATACACGAGTTTCACAATTTGAGTTGAATTACTGAAATAAATGAACTTTTCCACGACATTCTAATTTATTGAGATGCACCTGTATGGATACTTGAGAATGGGCTCTTTTTTGAGCTAGTAAGCAACCACCAAGAATACCCTAGCAACCATATTACAATGCCCTAACAACCACTTAACTGCCTAGCAACCACCTATAAATGCCCTAGCAACTGTCAAGCAACCACCTAGCAATGCCCGAGCAACCATCCACAATATCTCAGCAACTGTCAAGCAAGCACTCAGACCACCTTATAACCAATCACATTGAAAATACTGTGAAAGTTTTGACTATTTGATTCATCAACAACTCAGAACATCTTAGCAACACCCTAAGAAACCACCTATCATTTGCCTAGCAACCACTTTAAACACCCTGCAAATGTGTAGCAACTGCACAGACAATCATGGGAAAGTTTTAAAGATTGGAAATAGCAACCACCTAGTAAAACCTGGAAACACATTGCAACACCTTATCAACCACCCTGAATACCTTAGCAAGCATATTACAACGCCCTAACAACCACATAACTGCCTAGCAATCACATAAAAATGCCATAGTAACCACCTAGCAATGCCCGAGCATCCACCCACAGTACCTTAGCAACTGTCATGCCACCACTCAGAACACCTTAGCAACCAATCACACTGAAAATACTGGGAAGGTTTTGACTATTTAATGCATCAACAAACCAGCACATCTTAGCAACACCCTAACAACCACCTATCAATTGCCTAGCAACCACTTTAATCACCCTGCACATAAGTAGCAACTGCACAGATAATCCTGGGAAACTTTGCATGATTGGACAGAGCAACCACCTAGCAAAACCTGGAAACATATAGCAAACCCTTAGCAACCCCCCTGAATGGCCTAGCAACCATATTACAATGCCCTAACAACCACTTAACTGCATAGTACCCACCTACAAATTCCATAACAACTGTTAACAACCACTTTTTAATGGCCTAGCAACCACTCTTAAAACCCTGCCATTGCGTAGCAACTGCAAAATAATAATATTAAATAATATTGAATAATTTCACACCAACCAAACTCTGATGTGAAAGTGCTCTTACTCTCCAGATACAAAATCTACATAAATGCTAAATAAATAGCCAGACAATGGCAAGTTTTTACTCAAAGATGCTATCTAGCCTACACTGACAAGCAGATATTTGCAACTGTCATTTTGTGTGAATGAATTTGACAGTAAATCAATGGCAGTGAGGGAGATTCATTTAAAGCTGCAGGTTATTGACTGCGCCATTGCAGCTGGTGTTAAAACTCTGGTCCAGGCAGGCCAGCACGTTGATTAGTTATAGAATTAGCCGAGGCTCAGGTTCCCAAAATCATCTATCTTTGCCACTGCGTAGGCCACGCACACCGTACGGCTCAGGTGTCGCTGTCGTAACGCTCTGATCTGCCGTGATAAATGACCTTTGTGTCTGCCACAGACAAAAGCATCGTAATCACCATGAAACAGGAAACAAGTTAGACACCTTTGCTTTTTGCCTGTGAATACTGACACGTTAATTTTGGCCTGAGTGTAAAATGTGTTTTTGGACAATAGAAGACAATGTCTTTGTATTAAAATTTTTACATTTCATTATATACAGTTGTCCCCTAAAATGTTTGTACACTTAAGTCATACTTAAAAATCAAGTCTAATGTCAAGTGCCATATGCGTTCAAATGCTGTAAGGTTTCAAATGCTTGTTTTTGATCATCTGAATGTTTAGGTCTTGAATTAACATAGGCACTTTTAAAAGGTGGAATGGAAAAGTATAGTTTCATAGTCTACAGTGTTTCATTAGTTCCAAGTGCTTTATTGACCTCCATTATTCCTTTACTCAAGCAATGTTCCTGGGAGAACGCGGAGAGACCATTTGCACAAGAAAAATTAATGTTCCAATTATGCTTTTAGAATGTTCCTATAACCAAGCAACATTCCCAATAGAAGCATTGCATAATGGGAAAAGTAACTTTCCAATAACGCTTTTCAGAACGTTCCTATAACAAGCAATGTTCCCGGGAGAATATGGAGGTGCTTTGCACAATGAGAAAATGTATCGTTACAAGAATGTTTCCAGAATGTTCTTATAAACAAGCCACATTCCCAGTAGTACAATGAGAAAATAATGTTCCAATAATTATTTTCTATACAATAATATAGTTCCTATAACCAAGCATTGTTTCCAGGAGAACGTTGAGAGAAGATTTGCACAATGAGGAAAAAATTCATGTTCCAAGAATTTCCTATAAACGAGCAACGTTCCCAGTAGAATGTTTCCACAATGAGAATATAATGTTCCAATAAAAATTTTCAGAATGTTTCTTTAACCAAGCAACATTCATGGGAGAACGTTTTCACAAAAAGTAAAAGTAACATTCCAAGAAAGTTATCCAGAACTTTCCTTTAACCAAGTTTACCAGAAGAATGTTTGTACAATGAGATTATAATGTTCCAATAAAGTTGATTTATAACGTTCCTATTAACAAGTAATGTTTAAAGTAGAACATTTTAACAATGAGAAGATATCATTCCAATAACATTTTTTAGAACGTTCCTATAATCAAGCAACGTTCCCAGGAGAATGTTTGCACAATGAGGAAAAAGTAATGTTCCAAGAACATTTTCCAGAACGTTCCTATAACCAAGCAACGTTCCCAGTAGAACGTTCGTACAGTGAGAAAATTAGGTTCCAATAAAATGTTTATGAATGTTACTTTAACCAAGCAACGTTCCCAGGAGAATGTTTGCTCAATGAGGAAAAAGTAATGTTCCAAGAACATTTTCCAGAAGAGTCCTATTACCAAGCAACATTCCCAGTAGAACATTTGTACAGTGGGAAAACATTTATAGAATATTTAAACAATGACAAAATATCATACCAATAACATTTTTCAGAACATTCCTATAAACAAGCAACATTCCCAGTTGAATGTTGCGAAAATATTTGTACAGTGAGAAAAAGTAATGTTCCAATAGCATTTTTAAAAACATTCTTAAAACTTCTAAAACCTGACCGTTTTTGAATGTTCCCAGCACTTTCAGAAAGAACATTTTCATATCTTAATGCGAATGTTAGGAAAATGTTCTTTGAACATAAAATGTTAGCTAGGATGAAGTCACAATACATTTGGTCTTTATTTTGAACTGAACATATAATTATGAAATGTCAGTTATAAAATGTTTAGCTTGAGAATTGTGCTTGAGCAAAGTCTTTCTAGCATGTCAGTCCACTGTCGGCCATCTTTGGGAACACTCTCGGGAGGTTATTTCCAGTCATACCAGTGCAGCTCCTACCAACTTGAATGGGGGGACACCGAAATCTCATAAATGGTTGGTCAAGATTACGATCAAAGAAGATATTTCAAATCAGCAATAAAATTTGAATACACTGGAATTATAAATTGTGCTTCTTTACCTCATTTTATGCTAAAACATGCAATTTTCCCGGCTTGTATAGCTCATGCATGTTAAAGAGTTGATTGACAGGTGATGTCTCTACCTAAATGGTCTTTTACCTGTAAGGCGGGACTTCCTTTCTACATCCGTTGAATGTTGGGCACTAAAGCTCCTTGGTTAGGCTTTCCAATTTCTCCCATTAATTTTAACAGAAGTGACCCATCTCTGCTAAATAGTCTCTGGTTTGAGCTAGACTAGAAATGCCACTGTAAATGAATTTGTTATCCAATGCAATGACATTCAAGTGTTGGACATATTTAAGTGTGTCTTAACTGTCTAAATAGCCTATCTATTTATTTTATTTATTTATGAGACTCCCATCATAAAGATGGCATGGGAATTTGGAGATAGCTGAGCACATGGAAAACAGGTCCCTATGGCATGCCTAATGAATACTACTGAGAGTCATCTCAACTTCTGCATTCTGGGATATTTGCCCTCTGTTCCCTCATTCGAGTTTCTCAGTCACGTCTACAAACTCAAAAATAGCGTCAAATTTTCAGACACATACTGACCTTACAAGAATGTATAAGTTGTGCCATTTTCCCCGCTGCTTTTTAAAGGTTAAGTGTGTACTTACTTCCTCAGTGTTAAAATACTTATGTACATTCCTATTTATGATGTGGACAGCCCTGCATACTGAAATGTGTCATCTGATAGCAACAAATGTTTTTGAATTGTAATTTATTTATTTATTTATTTTTCTTTTATTTAAAAAAAAATGTACGTATATTATACTGTACTGTATATTATAATGTGTTTTTTAAAATAAGGACGAAAACAGAAAATAAAGGCACAACTCATGGAATAGGCCTACTGGCTAGCGCTAGAGCGATCTGACACCCTGTCAAATCACATAACGCTCTTCGAGCCAACATTGTGCTCATCAAAGATGCCACCTTTGGCTCGCCATTCATATTCAACAGCCACTGGAAGCTGTGGGAACTGGATTTCCCAGTCTGCATATGTCTCTTCAGAGCACTCATTAACATGAGAGAGCGGCAAGCAGATTGTCAAGTTACCATTCTGAATGCTGAACGCTCAAGCTACTAATGCAAATAGAGTCTCCCATGAGGATAGCTGGTCTAAAACCTGTGCATTGTAGGTTTAGGCCTTGAATGCAATAATTGCTATTAAGAAAACAGTATATACAGAGTAGGGAAATCAGGGCTAGTTGTCACACAGGGAGTTGTCCCAATGGCTACATCTCAGTAAAAGTAAGATTTGGAGTCAGAATGTGCAAATGTGCGTTTTCTCCATCAAAGGTTTTGTATGTAGGTATCAAACACCTAGTAAAAATTATTCATATATAATTAATAAATAATTTTGATGAATTCTACCCTCCAAAGTAATTCTTTTTTTTACTATATTTTAGTATAGGTCGGAGCATGTTGTCAAATGTGTTTCAGATGTCATAAATTTATACAACTGATCAGTTAGAATATTTGTTGGCCAAAACAATGTTTTGATATTAACTTTTCCATTTTTGTTGTTTTATGAATCATTTTCTGCTTCAAAATTATTTAAACTTTTTATTTATAGCATATGCAGGCTTAGATTTAACCCTTTAAGCTCTGAAGGTGTTTTTAAAGATTTCCTTTTTCAGTGGCATACCCAAAATTAAAAACAAGTGTTTGGTATCATTGTAAAGAAAACTTTTCAAATCTTTTAATGATATAAATTATGATACATTCTGAGACTCTCTGCCAAAGAAACGGCTGAGAAATAAAAACATTTTCTTTTTTCTTTTTTTTTTCTTATTTGACATTATATATCTCTGAGTATAAATAAGGCTCAGAAAAACTGCTTTTGTTTTTGTTCCCAACCATGTCAACTGTATCTGAGAAAATGTTTGTGTTGATACGATAAAGCAATCAAAAGTTATAGCATAACAAAAATAATTTATCATAGTGTCCAAAAACATCTCCATGTGACCAAAAGCCTCTCCAAACAAATAAAACATAATAATTGTACATAAGAATTAATGACACATGCAAACACTAAAATGACTAAAGGTTTGCATAGCATGTAGACAAGATTTTAATAATAAGATTTCACAGAATGAGTTTCATTCTGTGCCATTTCAGTCATCATTGATCTCCTGGTGGCCATATGTAACATTGTGCTTCATGTGGATTATCTAATGATCTATGCATCCGATTACCTTGTGTGTGGACTCATTTGAAAGATATTCACCTCCTCTAAGTAATGGTATGTAATATTTTAGATTCCATTTCCTTTTAATGCGGCATATAAGCAACACCAACATAACTGTCAAAGACATATACTTAGCTATTACTCGCTACATTTTTGTCTGTGAGTACAACAGGCTGGTTGTTTTCTACTCTTTGAGAGCTTTCCAACAATATATGAGTTTGATGTTTTTACTGATTGCAATAATATGAACAGTGCAAATTTTTGTATAAATTATCAAAACGGAACACTTCTGATTTGTCTGCAAATTTCAAAGTAGTTGTTCAGTTTTAGTCATAATACCTGTATATATTGTGAAGTAGAGCTTCTAAGCTTTCAAACAATACCTATTTTGTGTTGGTCAAGACTGTAATTATTAATATTTTGACTTTTGTTCCTACATGTTGGTTACACCACTTGACTTTGATTTGCTGGACAAAAGTTTTTAAAATATTAATTATATTTTATTTATTTTTATGTAATTCTTTTGTTACATGAAAAAAGAATGGCTATATACATGTTTGGTTACACAACCTGACTGTGATTTGGTGGACACAATTTTTCAAAAATATTAATCATATTTTAAAATAAAATTGTTTCACGCTTGTTTTGTTTTTTGTGTAAGATATAATAATAAAAGATTATTCTGTACTACTCAACATTTCAAGAATTTTTAAAGTACTGGCATGAACATTTCCCCCTCTGTTACACACCAGCATTTCTCGCCCTTGTACGCGAAACCGTTGGGCATTGCTCCAGGTATGCTGATAGTGAGGTTAGTTATGGGGCGTCCTGTAGGCAGGATGACAGCAATGATGAAGAGCCACACATTTAGTCTTAGCCAAATAGGGCTTTAGTGAATTCCTGCTGTCCTCCTCTTAAAGCCCTGGGCTCTGCTCCGGCGATTAGTCCATTTTCTAGGCAGTTGATACATGGTGACAGGGATGAGTCCATCACGGATTGACTTCAGGTCAGCAGATGTCTACACTTAGACCAGCGCTGCTGTTGAGCACGGAAGTGCAGTTTGCTACAAACAATACTGTAACATTCCTAAGTAAACAGCCTACAGTAATGCTAATTACCTATATGACTTGGCGTAAGAGTCGTCAAAAATCAGAAAACAGCTCTTGAAGTTGTTTGATTCTAGAGAATGTGGAACCAAGCCATGACTTTTGTCTAACAACACCTTGTACCTTAATCATTCTTAATGTGCAAATTTAGCACAATAACTGCCTCTACCGGAACAATAATCCTAATGACTCCATCTATGACACACACACACACACACAAAAAACTTGTGATTGGCTATGTAAGACATGTTTGGTGTCATGGGCCAATGTACTCTGATTAAAAACATCTGTGCCGATTGCCAGAGTAATTTCACTGTGAAATCCCTCCTGAACATAAGCATTCATCTTCAATTATTGTGCTTGCTGTAATTGCACATATTTTCATCTCTGATCACCCACTTTCTAATGTGAAA